>NW_027189138.1:3426544-3461291 GCF_040958095.1 Procambarus clarkii | reverse complement strand
CATCCGAGTGCCGGCGGGGAAGTGGTTCAAATAGCTTCGGCTATCACTTCCTTATGTCCGGTCGTGATGGTCAAGCGGATTAAGGCGTCCCTGTAAATACCAGTTGCGTTGCTCCTGGCAGTATGGGTTCGAGTCACTTCTGGGGTGTGAGTTTTCAGTTGTATATAGTCCTGGGGACCATTCAGGCTTGTTTGCATTTGTGTTCCTCACGTGTGCCCCAAAGAATGAGGTGATTTGATAAAATGCTATGCCCAAGATTACCATCCGAGTGCCGGCGGGGAAGTGGTTCAAGTAGCTTCGGCTATCACTTCCTTATGTCCGGTCGAGATGGTACAAGCGGATTAAGGCGTCCCTGTACATACCAGTTGCGTTGCTCCTGGCAGTATGGGTTCGAGTCACTTCTGGGGTGTGAGTTTTCAGTTGTATATAGTCCTAGGGACCATTCAGGCTTGTTTGCATTTGTCGTTCCTCACGTGTGCCCCAAAGAATGAGGTGATTTGATAAAATGCTATGCCCAAGATTACCATCCGAGTGCCGGCGGGGAAGTGGTTCAAATAGCTTCGGCTATCACTTCCTTATGTCCGGTCGTGATGGTCAAGCGGATTAAGGCGTCCCTGTACATACCAGTTGCGTTGCTCCTGGCAGTATGGGTTCGAGTCACTTCTGGGGTGTGAGTTTTCAGTTGTATATAGTCCTGGGGACCATTCAGGCTTGTTTGCATTTGTGTTCCTCACGTGTGCCCCAAAGAATGAGGTGATTTGATAAAATGCCTATGCCCAAGATTACCATCCGAGTGCCGGCGGGGAAGTGGTTCAAATAGCTTCAGCTATCACTTCCTTATGTCCGGTCGTGATGGTCAAGCGGATTAAGGCGTCCCTGTACATACCAGTTGCGTTGCTCCTGGCAGTATGGGTTCGAGTCACTTCTGGGGTGTGAGTTTTCAGTTGTATATAGTCCTGGGGACCATTCAGGCTTGTTTGCATTTGTGTTCCTCACGTGTGCCCCAAAGAATGAGGTGATTTGATAAAATGCTATGCCCAAGATTACCATCCGAGTGCCGGCGGGGAAGTGGTTCAAATAGCTTCGGCTATCACTTCCTTATGTCCGGTCGTGATGGTCAAGCGGATTAAGGCGTCTCTGTACATACCAGTTGCGTTGCTCCTGGCAGTATGGGTTCGAGTCACTTCTGGGGTGTGAATTTTCAGTTGTATATAGTCCTGGGGACCATTCAGGCTTGTTTGCATTCGTGTTCCTCACGTGTGCCCCAAAGAATGAGGTGATTTGATAAAATGCCATGCCCAAGATTACCATCCGAGTGCCGGCGGGGAAGTGGTTCAAATAGCTTCAGCTATCACTTCTTAAGGCCGGTCGTGATGGTCAAGCGGATTAAGGCGTCCCTGTACATACCAGTTGCGTTGCTCTTGGCAGTATGGGTTCGAGTCACTTCTGGGGTGTGAGTTTTCAGTTGTATATAGTCCTGGGGACCATTCAGGCTTGTTTGCATTTGTGTTCCTCACGTGTGCCCCAAAGAATGAGGTGATTTGATAAAATTCTATGCCCAAGATTACCATCCGAGTGCCGGCGGGGAAGTGGTTCAAATAGCTTCGGCTATCACTTCCTTATGTCCGGTCGTGATGGTCAAGCGGATTAAGGCGTCCCTGTACATACCAGTTGCGATGCTCCTGGCAGTATGGGTTCGAGTCACTTCTGGGGTGTGAGTTTTCAGTTGTATATAGTCCTGGGGACCATTCAGGCTTGTTTGCATTTGTGTTCCTCACGTGTGCCCCAAAGAATGAGGTGATTTGGTAAAATGCTATGCCCAAGATTACCATCCGAGTGCTGGCGGGGAAGTGGTTCAAATAGCTTCGGCTATCACTTCCTTTTGTCTGGTCGTGATGGTCAAGCGGATTAAGGCGTCCCTGTACTTACCAGTTGCGTTGCTCCTGGCAGTATGGGTTCGAGTCACTTCTGGGGTGTGAGTTTTCAGTTGTATATAGTCCTGGGGACCATTCAGGCTTGTTTGCATTTGTGTTCCTCACGTGTGCCCCAAAGAATGAGGTGATTTGATAAAATGCCATGCCCAAGATTACCATCCGAGTGCCGGCGGGGAAGTGGTTCAAATAGCTTCAGCTATCACTTCCTTATGTCCGGCCGTGATGGTCAAGCGGATTAAGGCGTCCCTGTACATACCAGTTGCGTTGCTCCTGGCAGTATGGGTTCGAGTCACTTCTGGGGTGTGAGTTTTCAGTTGTATATAGCCCTGGGGACCATTCAGGCTTGTTTGCATTTGTGTTCCTCACGTGTGCCCCAAAGAATGAGGTGATTTGATAAAATGCTATGCCCAAGATTACCATCCGAGTGCCGGCGGGGAAGTGGTTAAAATAGCTTCGGCTATCACTTCCTTATGTCCGGTCGTGATGGTCAAGCGGATTAAGGCGTCCATGTAAATACCAGTTGCGTTGCTCCTGGCAGTATGGGTTCGAGTCACTTCTGGGGTGTGAGTTTTCAGTTGTATATAGTCCTGGGGACCATTCAGGCTTGTTTGCATTTGTGTTCCTCACGTGTGCCCCAAAGAATGAGGTGATTTGATAAAATGCTATGCCCAAGATTACCATCCGAGTGCCGGCGGGGAAGTGGTTCAAGTAGCTTCGGCTATCACTTCCTTATGTCCGGTCGAGATGGACAAGCGCATTAAGGCGTCCCTGTACGTACCAGTTGCGTTGCTCCTGGCAGTATGGGTTCGAGTCACTTCTGGGGTGTGAGTTTTCAGTTGTATATAGTCCTAGGGACCATTCAGGCTTGTTTGCATTTTCGTTCCTCACGTGTGCCCCAAAGAATGAGGTGATTTGATAAAATGCTATGCCCAAGATTACCATCCGAGTGCCGGCGGGGAAGTGGTTCAAATAGCTTCGGCTATCACTTCCTTATGTCCGGTCGTGATGGTCAAGCGGATTAAGGCGTCCCTGTACATACCAGTTGCGTTGCTCCTGGCAGTATGGGTTCGAGTCACTTCTGGGGTGTGAGTTTTCAGTTGTATATAGTCCTGGGGACCATTCAGGCGTGTTTGCATTTGTGTTCCTCACGTGTGCCCCAAAGAATGAGGTGATTTGATAAAATGCCATGCCCAAGATTACCATCCGAGTGCCGGCGGGGAAGTGGTTCAAATAGCTTCAGCTATCACTTCCTTATGTCCGGTCGTGATGGTCAAGCGGATTAAGGCGTCCCTGTACATACCAGTTGCGTTGCTCCTGGCAGTATGGGTTCGAGTCACTTCTGGGGTGTGAGTTTTCAGTTGTATATAGTCCTGGGGACCATTCAGGCTTGTTTGCATTTGTGTTCCTCACGTGTGCCCCAAAGAATGAGGTGATTTGATAAAATGCTATGCCCAAGATTACCATCCGAGTGCCGGCGGGCAAGTGGTTCAAATAGCTTCGGCTATCACTTCCTTATGTCCGGTCGTGATGGTCAAGCGGATTAAGGCGTCCCTGTAAATACCAGTTGCGTTGCTCCTGGCAGTATGGGTTCGAGTCACTTCTGGGGTGTGAGTTTTCAGTTGTATATAGTCCTGGGGACCATTTAGGCTTGTTTGCATTTGTGTTCCTCACGTGTGCCCCAAAGAATGAGGTGATTTGATAAAATGCTATGCCCAAGATTACCATCCGAGTGCCGGCGGGGAAGTGGTTCAAATAGCTTCGGCTATCACTTCCTTATGTCCGGTCGAGATGGTCAAGCGGATTAAGGCGTCCCTGTACATAACAGTTGCGTTGCTCCTGGCAGTATGGGTTCGAGTCACTTCTGGGGTGTGAGTTTTCAGTTGTATATAGTCCTAGGGACCATTCAGGCTTGTTTGCATTTGTGTTCCTCACGTGTGCCCCAAAGAATGAGGTGATTTGATAAAATGCTATGCCCAAGATTACCATCCGAGTGCTGGCGGGGAAGTAGTTCAAATAGCTTCGGCTATCACTTCCTTATGTCCGGTCGTGATGGTCAAGCGGATTAAGGCGTCCCTGTACATACCAGTTGCGATGCTCCTGGCAGTATAGGTTCGAGTCACTTCTGGGGTGTGAGTTTTCAGTTGTATATAGTCCTGGGGACCATTCAGGCTTGTTTGCATTTGTGTTCCTCACGTGTGCCCCAAAGAATGAGGTGATTTGATAAAATGCCATGCCCAAGATTACCATCCGAGTGCCGGCGGGGAAGTGGTTCAAATAGCTTCAGCTATCACTTCCTTATGTCCGGTCGTGATGGTCAAGCGGATTAAGGCGTCCCTGTACATACCAGTTGCGTTGCTCCTGGCAGTATGGGTTCGAGTCACTTCTGGGGTGTGAGTTTTCAGTTGTATATAGCCCTGGGGACCATTCAGGCTTGTTTGCATTTGTGTTCCTCACGTGTGCCCCAAAGAATGAGGTGATTTGATAAAATGCTATGCCCAAGATTACCATCCGAGTGCCGGCGGGGAAGTGGTTAAAATAGCTTCGGCTATCACTTCCTTATGTCCGGTCGTGATGGTCAAGCGGATTAAGGCGTCCATGTAAATACCAGTTGCGTTGCTCCTGGCAGTATGGGTTCGAGTCACTTCTGGGGTGTGAGTTTTCAGTTGTATATAGTCCTGGGGACCATTCAGGCTTGTTTGCATTTGTGTTCCTCACGTGTGCCCCAAAGAATGAGGTGATTTGATAAAATGCTATGCCCAAGATTACCATCCGAGTGCCGGCGGGGAAGTGGTTCAAGTAGCTTCGGCTATCACTTCCTTATGTCCGGTCGTGATGGTCAAGCGGATTAAGGCGTCCCTGTACATACCAGTTGCGTTGCTCCTGGCAGTATGGGTTCGAGTCACTTCTGAGGTGTGAGTTTTCAGTTGTATATAGTCCTGGGGACCATTCAGGCTTGTTTGCATTTGTGTTCCTCACGTGTGCCCCAAAGAATGAGGTGATTTGATAAAATGCTATGCCCAAGATTACCATCCGAGTGCCGGCGGGGAAGTGGTTCAAATAGCTTCGGCTATCACTTCCTTATGTCCGGTCGAGATGGTCAAGCGGATTAAGGCGTCCCTGTACATACCAGTTGCGTTGCTCCTGGCAGTATGGGTTCGAGTCACTTCTGGGGTGTGAGTTTTCAGTTGTATATAGTCCTAGGGACCATTCAGGCTTGTTTGCATTTGTGTTCCTCACGTGTGCCCCAAAGAATGAGGTGATTTGATAAAATGCTATGCCCAAGATTACCATCCGAGTGCCAGCGGGGAAGTGGTTCAAATAGCTTCGGCTATCACTTCCTTATGTCCGGTCGTGATGGTCAAGCGGATTAAGGCGTCCCTGTACATACCAGTTGCGTTGCTCCTGGCAGTATGGGTTCGAGTCACTTCTGGGGTGTGAGTTTTCAGTTGTATATAGTCCTGGGGACCATTCAGGCTTGTTTGCATTTGTGTTACTCACGTGTGCCCCAAAGAATGAGGTGATTTGATAAAATGCCATTCCCAAGATTACCATCCAAGTGCCGGCGGGGAAGTGGTTCAAATAGCTTCAGCTATCACTTCCTTATGTCCGGTCGTGATGGTCAAGCGGATTAAGGCGTCCCTGTACATACCAGTTGCGTTGCTCCTGGCAGTATGGGTTCGAGTCACTTCTGGGGTGTAAGTTTTCAGTTGTATATAGTCCTGGGGACTATTCAGGCTTGTTTGCATTTGTGTTCCTCACGTGTGCCCCAATGAATGAGGTGATTTGATAAAATGCTATGCCCAAGATTACCATCCGAGTGCCGGCGAGGAAGTGGTTCAAATAGCTTCGGCTATCACTTCCTTATGTCCGGTCGTGATGGTCAAGCGGATTAAGGCGTCCCTGTACATACCAGTTGCGTTGCTCCTGGCAGTATGGGTTCGAGTCACTTCTGGGGTGTGAATTTTCAGTTGTATATAGTCCTGGGGACCATTCAGGCTTGTTTGCATTTGTGTTCCTCACGTGTGCCCCAAAGAATGAGGTGATTTGATAAAATGCCATGCCCAAGATTACCATCCGAGTGCCGGCGGGGAAGTGGTTCAAATAGCTTCAGCTATCACTTCTTTATGTCCGGTCGTGATGGTCAAGCGGATTAAGGCGTCCCTGTACATACCAGTTGCGTTGCTCCTGGCAGTATGGGTTCGAGTCACTTCTGGAGTGTGAGTTTTCAGTTGTATATAGCCCTGGGGACCATTCAGGCTTGTTTGCATTTGTGTTCCTCACGTGTGCCCCAAAGAATGAGGTGATTTGATAAAATGCTATGCCCAAGATTACCATCCGAGTGCCGGCGGGGAAGTGGTTCAAATAGCTTCGGCTATCACTTCCATATGTCCGGTCGTGATGGTCAAGCGGATTAAGGCGTCCATGTAAATACCAGTTTCGTTGCTCCTGGCAGTATGGGTTCGATTCACTTCTGGGGTGTGAGTTTTCAGTTGTATATAGTCCTGGGGACCATTCAGGCTTGTTTGCATTTGTGTTCCTCACGTGTGCCCCAAAGAATGAGGTGATTTGATAAAATGCTATGCCCAAGATTACCATCCGAGTGCCGGCGGGGAAGTGGTTCAAGTAGCTTCGGCTATCACTTCCTTATGTCCGGTCGAGATGGACAAGCGGATTAAGGCGTCCCTGTACGTACCAGTTGCGTTGCTCCTGGCAGTATGGGTTCGAGTCACTTCTGGGGTGTGAGTTTTCAGTTGTATATAGTCCTAGGGACCATTCAGGCTTGTTTGCATTTTCGTTCCTCACGTGTGCCCCAAAGAATGAGGTGATTTGATAAAATGCTATGCCCAAGATTACCATCCGAGTGCCGGCGGGGAAGTGGTTCAAATAGCTTCGGCTATCACTTCCTTATGTCCGGTCGTGATGGTCAAGCGGATTAAGGCGTCCCTGTACATACCAGTTGCGTTGCTCCTGGCAGTATGGGTTCGAGTCACTTCTGGGGTGTGAGTTTTCAGTTGTATATAGTCCTGGGGACCATTCAGGCTTGTTTGCATTTGTGTTCCTCACGTGTGCCCCAAAGAATGAGGTGATTTGATAAAATTCTATGCCCAAGATTACCATCCGAGTGCCGGCGGGGAAGTGGTTCAAATAGCTTCGGCTATCACTTCCTTATGTCCGGTCGTGATGGTCAAGCGGATTAAGGCGTCCCTGTACATACCAGTTGCGATGCTCCTGGCAGTATGGGTTCGAGTCACTTCTGGGGTGTGAGTTTTCAGTTGTATATAGTCCTGGGGACCATTCAGGCTTGTTTGCATTTGTGTTCCTCACGTGTGCCCCAAAGAATGAGGTGATTTGATAAAATGCTATGCCCAAGATTACCATCCGAGTGCCGGCGGGGAAGTGGTTCAAATAGCTTCGGCTATCACTTCCTTATGTCCGGTCGTGATGGTCAAGCGGATTAAGGCGTCTCTGTACATACCAGTTGCGTTGCTCCTGGCAGTATGGGTTCGAGTCACTTCTGGGGTGTGAATTTTCAGTTGTATATAGTCCTGGGGACCATTCAGGCTTGTTTGCATTCGTGTTCCTCACGTGTGCCCCAAAGAATGAGGTGATTTGATAAAATGCCATGCCCAAGATTACCATCCGAGTGCCGGCGGGGAAGTGGTTCAAATAGCTTCAGCTATCACTTCTTAAGTCCGGTCGTGATGGTCAAGCGGATTAAGGCGTCCCTGTACATACCAGTTGCGTTGCTCCTGGCAGTATGGGTTCGAGTCACTTCTGGGGTGTGAGTTTTCAGTTGTATATAGTCCTGGGGACCATTCAGGCTTGTTTGCATTTGTGTTCCTCACGTGTGCCCCAAAGAATGAGGTGATTTGATAAAATTCTATGCCCAAGATTACCATCCGAGTGCCGGCGGGGAAGTGGTTCAAATAGCTTCGGCTATCACTTCCTTATGTCCGGTCGTGATGGTCAAGCGGATTAAGGCGTCCCTGTACATACCAGTTGCGATGCTCCTGGCAGTATGGGTTCGAGTCACTTCTGGGGTGTGAGTTTTCAGTTGTATATAGTCCTGGGGACCATTCAGGCTTGTTTGCATTTGTGTTCCTCACGTGTGCCCCAAAGAATGAGGTGATTTGGTAAAATGCTATGCCCAAGATTACCATCCGAGTGCCGGCGGGGAAGTGGTTAAAATAGCTTCGGCTATCACTTCCTTATGTCCGGTCGTGATGGTCAAGCGGATTAAGGCGTCCATGTAAATACCAGTTGCGTTGCTCCTGGCAGTATGGGTTCGAGTCACTTCTGGGGTGTGAGTTTTCAGTTGTATATAGTCCTGGGGACCATTCAGGCTTGTTTGCATTTGTGTTCCTCACGTGTGCCCCAAAGAATGAGGTGATTTGATAAAATGCTATGCCCAAGATTACCATCCGAGTGCCGGCGGGGAAGTGGTTCAAGTAGCTTCGGCTATCACTTCCTTATGTCCGGTCGAGATGGACAAGCGCATTAAGGCGTCCCTGTACGTACCAGTTGCGTTGCTCCTGGCAGTATGGGTTCGAGTCACTTCTGGGGTGTGAGTTTTCAGTTGTATATAGTCCTAGGGACCATTCAGGCTTGTTTGCATTTTCGTTCCTCACGTGTGCCCCAAAGAATGAGGTGATTTGATAAAATGCTATGCCCAAGATTACCATCCGAGTGCCGGCGGGGAAGTGGTTCAAATAGCTTCGGCTATCACTTCCTTATGTCCGGTCGTGATGGTCAAGCGGATTAAGGCGTCCCTGTACATACCAGTTGCGTTGCTCCTGGCAGTATGGGTTCGAGTCACTTCTGGGGTGTGAGTTTTCAGTTGTATATAGTCCTGGGGACCATTCAGGCGTGTTTGCATTTGTGTTCCTCACGTGTGCCCCAAAGAATGAGGTGATTTGATAAAATGCCATGCCCAAGATTACCATCCGAGTGCCGGCGGGGAAGTGGTTCAAATAGCTTCAGCTATCACTTCCTTATGTCCGGTCGTGATGGTCAAGCGGATTAAGGCGTCCCTGTACATACCAGTTGCGTTGCTCCTGGCAGTATGGGTTCGAGTCACTTCTGGGGTGTGAGTTTTCAGTTGTATATAGTCCTGGGGACCATTCAGGCTTGTTTGCATTTGTGTTCCTCACGTGTGCCCCAAAGAATGAGGTGATTTGATAAAATGCTATGCCCAAGATTACCATCCGAGTGCCGGCGGGCAAGTGGTTCAAATAGCTTCGGCTATCACTTCCTTATGTCCGGTCGTGATGGTCAAGCGGATTAAGGCGTCCCTGTAAATACCAGTTGCGTTGCTCCTGGCAGTATGGGTTCGAGTCACTTCTGGGGTGTGAGTTTTCAGTTGTATATAGTCCTGGGGACCATTTAGGCTTGTTTGCATTTGTGTTCCTCACGTGTGCCCCAAAGAATGAGGTGATTTGATAAAATGCTATGCCCAAGATTACCATCCGAGTGCCGGCGGGGAAGTGGTTCAAATAGCTTCGGCTATCACTTCCTTATGTCCGGTCGAGATGGTCAAGCGGATTAAGGCGTCCCTGTACATAACAGTTGCGTTGCTCCTGGCAGTATGGGTTCGAGTCACTTCTGGGGTGTGAGTTTTCAGTTGTATATAGTCCTAGGGACCATTCAGGCTTGTTTGCATTTGTGTTCCTCACGTGTGCCCCAAAGAATGAGGTGATTTGATAAAATGCTATGCCCAAGATTACCATCCGAGTGCTGGCGGGGAAGTGGTTCAAATAGCTTCGGCTATCACTTCCTTATGTCCGGTCGTGATGGTCAAGCGGATTAAGGCGTCCCTGTACATACCAGTTGCGATGCTCCTGGCAGTATGGGTTCGAGTCACTTCTGGGGTGTGAGTTTTCAGTTGTATATAGTCCTGGGGACCATTCAGGCGTGTTTGCATTTGTGTTCCTCACGTGTGCCCCAAAGAATGAGGTGATTTGATAAAATGCCATGCCCAAGATTACCATCCGAGTGCCGGCGGGGAAGTGGTTCAAATAGCTTCAGCTATCACTTCCTTATGTCCGGTCGTGATGGTCAAGCGGATTAAGGCGTCCCTGTACATACCAGTTGCGTTGCTCCTGGCAGTATGGGTTCGAGTCACTTCTGGGGTGTGAGTTTTCAGTTGTATATAGTCCTGGGGACCATTCAGGCTTGTTTGCATTTGTGTTCCTCACGTGTGCCCCAAAGAATGAGGTGATTTGATAAAATGCTATGCCCAAGATTACCATCCGAGTGCCGGCGGGCAAGTGGTTCAAATAGCTTCGGCTATCACTTCCTTATGTCCGGTCGTGATGGTCAAGCGGATTAAGGCGTCCCTGTAAATACCAGTTGCGTTGCTCCTGGCAGTATGGGTTCGAGTCACTTCTGGGGTGTGAGTTTTCAGTTGTATATAGTCCTGGGGACCATTTAGGCTTGTTTGCATTTGTGTTCCTCACGTGTGCCCCAAAGAATGAGGTGATTTGATAAAATGCTATGCCCAAGATTACCATCCGAGTGCCGGCGGGGAAGTGGTTCAAATAGCTTCGGCTATCACTTCCTTATGTCCGGTCGAGATGGTCAAGCGGATTAAGGCGTCCCTGTACATACCAGTTGCGTTGCTCCTGGCAGTATGGGTTCGAGTCACTTCTGGGGTGTGAGTTTTCAGTTGTATATAGTCCTAGGGACCATTCAGGCTTGTTTGCATTTGTGTTCCTCACGTGTGCCCCAAAGAATGAGGTGATTTGATAAAATGCTATGCCCAAGATTACCATCCGAGTGCTGGCGGGGAAGTGGTTCAAATAGCTTCGGCTATCACTTCCTTATGTCCGGTCGTGATGGTCAAGCGGATTAAGGCGTCCCTGTACATACCAGTTGCGTTGCTCCTGGCAGTATGGGTTCGAGTCACTTCTGAGGTGTGAGTTTTCAGTTGTATATAGTCCTGGGGACCATTCAGGCTTGTTTGCATTTGTGTTCCTCACGTGTGCCCCAAAGAATGAGGTGATTTGATAAAATGCTATGCCCAAGATTACCATCCGAGTGCCGGCGGAGAAGTGGTTCAAATAGCTTCGGCTATCACTTCCTTATGTCCGGTCGAGATGGTCAAGCGGATTAAGGCGTCCCTGTACATACCAGTTGCGTTGCTCCTGGCAGTATGGGTTCGAGTCACTTCTGGGGTGTGAGTTTTCAGTTGTATATAGTCCTAGGGACCATTCAGGCTTGTTTGCATTTGTGTTCCTCACGTGTGCCCCAAAGAATGAGGTGATTTGATAAAATGCTATGCCCAAGATTACCATCCGAGTGCCAGCGGGGAAGTGGTTCAAATAGCTTCGGCTATCACTTCCTTATGTCCGGTCGTGATGGTCAAGCGGATTAAGGCGTCCCTGTACATACCAGTTGCGTTGCTCCTGGCAGTATGGGTTCGAGTCACTTCTGGGGTGTGAGTTTTCAGTTGTATATAGTCCTGGGGACCATTCAGGCTTGTTTGCATTTGTGTTACTCACGTGTGCCCCAAAGAATGAGGTGATTTGATAAAATGCCATTCCCAAGATTACCATCCAAGTGCCGGCGGGGAAGTGGTTCAAATAGCTTCAGCTATCACTTCCTTATGTCCGGTCGTGATGGTCAAGCGGATTAAGGCGTCCCTGTACATACCAGTTGCGTTGCTCCTGGCAGTATGGGTTCGAGTCACTTCTGGGGTGTAAGTTTTCAGTTGTATATAGTCCTGGGGACTATTCAGGCTTGTTTGCATTTGTGTTCCTCACGTGTGCCCCAATGAATGAGGTGATTTGATAAAATGCTATGCCCAAGATTACCATCCGAGTGCCGGCGAGGAAGTGGTTCAAATAGCTTCGGCTATCACTTCCTTATGTCCGGTCGTGATGGTCAAGCGGATTAAGGCGTCCCTGTACATACCAGTTGCGTTGCTCCTGGCAGTATGGGTTCGAGTCACTTCTGGGGTGTGAATTTTCAGTTGTATATAGTCCCTGGGGACCATTCAGGCTTGTTTGCATTTGTGTTCCTCACGTGTGCCCCAAAGAATGAGGTGATTTGATAAAATGCCATGCCCAAGATTACCATCCGAGTGCCGGCGGGGAAGTGGTTCAAATAGCTTCAGCTATCACTTCTTTATGTCCGGTCGTGATGGTCAAGCGGATTAAGGCGTCCCTGTACATACCAGTTGCGTTGCTCCTGGCAGTATGGGTTCGAGTCACTTCTGGAGTGTGAGTTTTCAGTTGTATATAGCCCTGGGGACCATTCAGGCTTGTTTGCATTTGTGTTCCTCACGTGTGCCCCAAAGAATGAGGTGATTTGATAAAATGCTATGCCCAAGATTACCATCCGAGTGCCGGCGGGGAAGTGGTTCAAATAGCTTCGGCTATCACTTCCATATGTCCGGTCGTGATGGTCAAGCGGATTAAGGCGTCCATGTAAATACCAGTTTCGTTGCTCCTGGCAGTATGGGTTCGAGTCACTTCTGGGGTGTGAGTTTTCAGTTGTATATAGTCCTGGGGACCATTCAGGCTTGTTTGCATTTGTGTTCCTCACGTGTGCCCCAAAGAATGAGGTGATTTGATAAAATGCTATGCCCAAGATTACCATCCGAGTGCCGGCGGGGAAGTGGTTCAAGTAGCTTCGGCTATCACTTCCTTATGTCCGGTCGAGATGGACAAGCGGATTAAGGCGTCCCTGTACGTACCAGTTGCGTTGCTCCTGGCAGTATGGGTTCGAGTCACTTCTGGGGTGTGAGTTTTCAGTTGTATATAGTCCTAGGGACCATTCAGGCTTGTTTGCATTTTCGTTCCTCACGTGTGCCCCAAAGAATGAGGTGATTTGATAAAATGCTATGCCCAAGATTACCATCCGAGTGCCGGCGGGGAAGTGGTTCAAATAGCTTCGGCTATCACTTCCTTATGTCCGGTCGTGATGGTCAAGCGGATTAAGGCGTCCCTGTACATACCAGTTGCGTTGCTCCTGGCAGTATGGGTTCGAGTCACTTCTGGGGTGTGAGTTTTCAGTTGTATATAGTCCTGGGGACCATTCAGGCTTGTTTGCATTTGTGTTCCTCACGTGTGCCCCAAAGAATGAGGTGATTTGATAAAATTCTATGCCCAAGATTACCATCCGAGTACCGGCGGGGAAGTGGTTCAAATTGCTTCGGCTATCACTTCCTTATGTCCGGTCGTGATGGTCAAGCGGATTAAGGCGTCCCTGTACATACCAGTTGCGATGCTCCTGGCAGTATGGGTTCGAGTCACTTCTGGGGTGTGAGTTTTCAGTTGTATATAGTCCTGGGGACCATTCAGGCTTGTTTGCATTTGTGTTCCTCACGTGTGCCCCAAAGAATGAGGTGATTTGGTAAAATGCTATGCCCAAGATTACCATCCGAGTGCTGGCGGGGAAGTGGTTCAAATAGCTTCGGCTATCACTTCCTTTTGTCTGGTCGTGATGGTCAAGCGGATTAAGGCGTCCCTGTACATACCAGTTGCGTTGCTCCTGGCAGTATGGGTTCGAGTCACTTCTGGGGTGTGAGTTTTCAGTTGTATATAGTCCTGGGGACCATTCAGGCTTGTTTGCATTTGTGTTCCTCACGTGTGCCCCAAAGAATGAGGTGATTTGATAAAATGCCATGCCCAAGATTACCATCCGAGTGCCGGCGGGGAAGTGGTTCAAATAGCTTCAGCTATCACTTCCTTATGTCCGGTCGTGATGGTCAAGCGGATTAAGGCGTCCCTGTACATACCAGTTGCGTTGCTCCTGGCAGTATGGGTTCGAGTCACTTCTGGGGTGTGAGTTTTCAGTTGTATATAGCCCTGGGGACCATTCAGGCTTGTTTGCATTTGTGTTCCTCACGTGTGCCCCAAAGAATGAGGTGATTTGATAAAATCCTATGCCCAAGATTACCATCCGAGTGCCGGCGGGGAAGTGGTTCAAATAGCTTCGGCTATCACTTCCTTATGTCCGGTCGTGATGGTCAAGCGGATTAAGGCGTCCATGTAAATACCAGTTGCGTTGCTCCTGGCAGTATGGGTTCGAGTCACTTCTGGGGTGTGAGTTTTCAGTTGTATATAGTCCTAGGGACCATTCAGGCTTGTTTGCATTTTCGTTCCTCACGTGTGCCCCAAAGAATGAGGTGATTTGATAAAATGCTATGCCCAAGATTACCATCCGAGTGCCGGCGGGGAAGTGGTTCAAATAGCTTCGGCTATCACTTCCTTATGTCCGGTCGTGATGGTCAAGCGGATTAAGGCGTCCCTGTACATACCAGTTGCGTTGCTCCTGGCAGTATGGGTTCGAGTCACTTCTGGGTTGTGAGTTTTCAGTTGTATATAGTCCTGGGGACCATTCAGGCTTGTTTGCATTTGTGTTCCTCACGTGTGCCCCAAAGAATGAGGTGATTTGATAAAATGCCATGCCCAAGATTACCATCCGAGTGCCGGCGGGGAAGTGGTTCAAATAGCTTCAGCTATCACTTCCTTATGTCCGGTCGTGATGGTCAAGCGGATTAAGGCGTCCCTGTACATACCAGTTGCGTTGCTCCTGGCAGTATGGGTTCGAGTCACTTCTGGGGTGTGAGTTTTCAGTTGTATATAGTCCTGGGGACCATTCAGGCTTGTTTGCATTTGTGTTCCTCACGTGTGCCCCAAAGAATGAGGTGATTTGATAAAATGCTATGCCCAAGATTACCATCCGAGTGCCGGCGGGCAAGTGGTTCAAATAGCTTCGGCTATCACTTCCTTATGTCCGGTCGTGATGGTCAAGCGGATTAAGGCGTCCCTGTAAATACCAGTTGCGTTGCTCCTGGCAGTATGGGTTCGAGTCACTTCTGGGGTGTGAGTTTTCAGTTGTATATAGTCCTGGGGACCATTTAGGCTTGTTTGCAATTGTGTTCCTCACGTGTGCCCCAAAGAATGAGGTGATTTGATAAAATGCTATGCCCAAGATTACCATCCGAGTGCCGGCGGGGAAGTGGTTCAAATAGCTTCGGCTATCACTTCCTTATGTCCGGTCGTGATGGTCAAGGGGATTAAGGCGTCCCTGTACATACCAGTTGCGTTGCTCCTGGCAGTATGGGTTCGAGTCACTTCTGGGGTGTGAGTTTTCAGTTGTATATAGCCCTGGGGACCATTCAGGCTTGTTTGCATTTGTGTTCCTCACGTGTGCCCCAAAGAATGAGGTGATTTGATAAAATGCTATGCCCAAGATTACCATCCGAGTGCCGGCGGGGAAGTGGTTCAAATAGCTTCGGCTATCACTTCCTTATGTCCGGTCGTGATGGTCAAGCGGATTAAGGCGTCCATGTAAATACCAGTTGCGTTGCTCCTGGCAGTATGGGTTCGAGTCACTTCTGGGGTGTGAGTTTTCAGTTGTATATAGTCCTGGGGACCATTCAGGCTTGTTTGCATTTGTGTTCCTCACGTGTGCCCCAAAGAATGAGGTGATTTGATAAAATGCCATGCCCAAGATTACCATCCGAGTGCCGGCGGGGAAGTGGTTCAAATAGCTTCAGCTATCACTTCGTTATGTCCGGTCGTGATGGTCAAGCGGATTAAGGCGTCCCTGTACATACCAGTTGCGTTGCTCCTGGCAGTATGGGTTGTGGGAACCGACCTGTGAGATTTATATTTATTTAATTTATATGAATTTATATTTACGTTAATTTATATACTTCGATAGCAATTTGTATAATGATAAGTGGACTGTATTTCTGCAATAATCTTATAATCTCACAAATCGATCCTCTACACATTAGGGTGGTTTATATTTATATATATGCAGCCAATCAAACTACAGTAACTACATACATTGAAGAGGTTCCTTATCTTATAGTACAGCAGGCTAGTCCACCAGGTATAACTAGGGTGTAGACACCAAATTATCCTCTTTGAGGTAGCTTCCATATCACCCAGTAACTGGTGCACAAATCTTGCTTCCTCGTCTTGACCTGTCAAAAGTGCGCTAGCTGTGAAGCCAGAATCCTATATATGACAAGTATTTAAGAGAAAACACTATACAGTACATGGAACAATAAAGACCTGGCTTAATTACCTTTAGTATGAGGCGATTTCGCGTTCTAACCGGGTCACCCTATATAATGACATTAATGGCCACTAATGATAGATAATGGGTTTCGGAAAGAACACTTAACTTGATATGTAGACAGCGTGTTGAAAAATGGTACACCTTTGGTTTCCATAACACTACGTCCAAGTAAATTTAACAGGAGCCGAATTTGCTCCCGTGTGAGCCTCTGGTCTCGTACAAAACAATGGCTGCCCTCCTTCCTCACTCTGACGCCTGGCTTACATTGTCCACATGTCAGAAAGTGATAGAAGGGTCACATTTACTCTACTTTAATATTGATAATTAAGTTAATTTATATAAGATGTTTTTTTGATGGTAAAGTCCAAAGACTAATGTATTTAAGAATAATTCCCAGCAGAATAGCCGGTGAATTATAATAGTATGTGGTGATGATATCCCGTTTTCTATAGACGGTAATTCCACTACAAGTTACGTTTTCTATGGTTAACTTGTTTATACAACACAGCTCTTATCTGTCTGTATGATATTAAATGGTGTCGGATTTTCCGACATAATTCCCCAGGGGGCTGCTCACGGGTTGAAGTCCTATTTAGAACAGACGAACACCGATACTCCTCCTTCGGATTATTAGATTAATTTGATGTTAGTAGTTAGTAATCACACATTTGTGTGTCTGTTCGTACAGGACGGATGTCCCGTACTAGAGTTGCAGGGGTTAGAAGTCTAATGCGATTTCATTTCCCTGTCAACTCTTGAAAGGCTAATATTCAAGCCTAATTACTTATTATTTAATCCAGAAGACTGAATGTGATCAAGTACTACAGTCAAGTATGATTCAGGGACTGCAATGAGATCAGTGACATCAGATATAACTTGAAGTTTCTTCAGGTAACTGGTCACTGATATATAAACACTGAGGCCCATGGAATACATCTTGATTAAATAATAAATGTATCAAATCAGTCATCAGATTTATTAGGGTTTAATTTAGTTAATTGATTCAGAAGATTGAATAGCTCATCATTAAAGTAAAGTATGGTTCTGAGACTGCAGTGGGTTCAGTGACATTGGTCGCAGTGACTTGTAGCTGTTTTAGGCTACTGTTCACTGATTTGCCACTGAGGCCTCATGAACTCATCTCCAGCTTCAAATGATGATACTAACATCAACCTCTGTTGGTATTGTCAGCTGTAATCTCCTTAGTATAATGCTACTGGAGAAATATAATCAGCTGACAAATTTAGATTTCTACTGGTATTGTTTATCTGCAGGCATAGGTCTCCCCAGGCTTGATACTGGGCCTGAGAGTAATTTACCTCCTGCAGAGTTTAACATGGTTATACCCTGATATTTAGTAGGGCTACCGATGAATCGATGGCAATAGTCTGTCCCAACAAGGAGACCGAAGTCAGTGAGGTGATCAGACTTAATATTATCTGCCAATTTTATTCCTCTATTTCTCAGGAATTTGGCTGTTGCTCTCAGACCTTGAACTTGTAGGTCTACTGGTATTTTGTCCACCACAATGGCTTGTACTCGACAGACGTACCTGCCTAAACGTACTGATGGTTGTACCACCTGGTAGACTTGAGGTCCTGCATCTGTTACAAACCCTGAGATGTTGAATGACGTCTGGGCTACAGGCCTTAATTGTAGTTCATCTGCCAGCTTTTTAGTGATATATGTTCTCTGGGATCCTTGGTCAAACAACCCACGGGTATGGACCTTGGCCCTCTTATTCAGGATGGTAATTTGGGCAGTAGGCAAAGTCGTATTACCTTTAGACTTTGCTGATTGGACACTCTTTGTTTGTTGCACCTTGCAGTACTGTACTGAGGTGGGAATGCTATCTTCCACCTTGGGGTTTGGAGACGTTGTTTTGGTGTCTCTGCACAATGCTGCATGGTGCTGACCTTTGTTACACCTATTACAAGGGTGTAATTGGGTATCACAATCCTTGATGTTATGTTTCCTGAGGCACCTCGTGCAATGTTGCAAATCTTTGAGTCGCTCAACACGGGCGTCACTATCAGGAAAATTAGAGCAGTGGTACATTGAATGTTTCTCATTGCAGAACAAACATGTTCCATAGTTTCCAGTACCCTTTGGTGTCACGTTCTTGGGTGACACAGTAACTATAGGCTTGGAGGGTCCCACTGCATATACGCCCACACTGTTACTGTTCCACTTTGGTGTTGAATTATATTGTCTAGATTGATTTGGAGTACCTTTGGTACTCTGTGGTTTACTATTATTGGTTTCTGAGGGTTTACTTCGTGGTTTTAATTTGTCATGTGTTCGTAATTGATGAACTACTGACTTTAAACCTTCAGATATTTCATTCATAGATAAGATGCTTTTATTGTAATGAGCACTCATTTGTCTCAATATGTCCTTAGGTATTTTCTCCTGGACAATTATTTTCAAGACCCACTCAGCCCCGTTTGTATCTGCTGTCAGGCTGAGGGCATTGATCAATGATTCTATCTCCAGCTTGAAGACTTGGAGTGAATCAGCTGAAGCCTCCGGTGGGGGTAAATGCAACAGCTCATGAACTAAATGTGATGTTCTTACTTCTGCATCAGCATAATTATCCTTGAGGAGTTTTACTGCCAGATCATAGCCGTCATTAGTTAATCTCAGATGGGATACTACTGTTTTAGCCTCACCTGATAATTGGCCTTGCAAATAAGAGAATTTACTACTCTTTGGTAAAGATTGTTTTGAGTCTACAAGGTCAACGAATTTGTTCCAAAATTCATCCCAATCTTCCTCATCTTTTCCTGAGAAAGTGGGTAAATTAATTGGAGGGAGTCGAGCTTCTGCTTGACTCGTATTAGATGCAACTGTTGTTGTTGTTGCCTTGTTCTGGGCAATTAATTTGACATAAGGCTGTAACGTGGCCTGAGTGTGATCTTCATAATTCGCAAGATCAACCATAATGTCGTCTATTTCTGTTTCTGATAAATTAGTGTTGGCAAGTTCAGCCACATATGTTGCTATTTGGCATTTGATTTGCTCAAATTTACCTGCAGCTGCTTGATAATAGCTTTCCAGGTCAGCATAATCAACTGTTGATTGTTGTGACAAATCTTCACATTTCTTGATCTGTCTTGTTAAGTGGCCTTTAAGACCTGCAAGGGTTCTTTTCATTCTCCCTGCATTATCCATACTGGCTCGTTGGTGAAGCCTTGTGGGGCTTGTACTTGGGCTGCTCATAATACTGAACAAGCACTGATGGTAGCCTAGGGTAAATTCTGCACTCGCTAGGCTGTAATCCTACCTCTACTAGAGGTTAGCACTTAAAATTAATACACATTATATATATACAATCATACACACTAATGATTTGAGTGATAAACCAGTGTCACTGGAAGTACCTTTAGGTTAGCTCTTCTATATCACCCTAGGATGGTAGAGACACTAATTAATCACTCAAAGGTGTAATGATCATAAGTAAATTATTATATATACAACTCAATTCGAGTTGATAAAAATTACACCCAAAATAGGGTCTGGACCATTCATTAATGGTGTTAGGTTGTTCAATATAGTACAACTGACTATAGTAATAATGGGACTAGGATGAACAATAATAGTTCAACTAGTCAATGGTTTTATCCTACCCTGTTGTGGGTTGGCAATTAGTAAATATTATACTATGATCACTGGTGCAATATATATTAAATAATTCTCTATTTGGAGAAATAATATACACAATTATTGATAATAGCCTCTTAATTGCCTCTATGAAACTTCTAATACTATCTAGAAGTATTAAATATTATTAGTGACCTCGCGAAATAAACTCCACAAAATTCGTAGATAATCTCTCGCGAAATGTAACACCACGAAATCCGTGAACAATCTCGCGACATAGTCACTAATTTGGCTGGCTTCTATATTAGCGCTGTCATTTCACAGAATAACACTCCACCAAATCTGTGGGTGTGCATGAAACCGCTGACGAAGCTGATCTGGGCTGAGGGAGACTCCTGAGCTCCCACGAGGCTTCGCCGCTGTCTTTGACTGGCTTTGTTTAAATAACACTGCACTAGTATATTTAATGAATCCACTGGATAACTGGTTCATCCGGTACTAAGATGACCAAATGTGGTTCAAAGGATCAAATAATCCGTCATCCGGTTCGAAGATGACCAAATAATTCGGTTTCGAAGGACCAAATAATGTGGGAACCGACCTGTGAGATTTATATTTATTTAATTTATATGAATTTATATTTACGTTAATTTATATACTTCGATAGCAATTTGTATAATGATAAGTGGACTGTATTTCTGCAATAATCTTATAATCTCACAAATCGATCCTCTACACATTAGGGGGGTTTATATTTATATATATGCAGCCAATCAAACTACAGTAACTACATACATTGAAGAGGTTCCTTATCTTATAGTACAGCAGGCTAGTCCACCAGGTATAACTAGGGTGTAGACACCAAATTATCCTCTTTGAGGTAGCTTCCATATCACCCAGTAACTGGTGCACAAATCTTGCTTCCTCGTCTTGACCTGTCAAAAGTGCGCTAGCTGTGAAGCCAGAATCCTATATATGACAGGTATTTCAGAGAAAACACTATACAGTACATGGAACAATAAAGACCTGGCTTAATTACCTTTAGTATGAGGCGATTTCGCGTTCTAACCGGGTCACCCTATATAATGACATTAATGGCCACTAATGATAGATAATGGGTTTCGGAAAGAACACTTAACTTGATATGTAGACAGCGTGTTGAAAAATGGTACACCTTTGGTTTCCATAACACTACGTCCAAGTAAATTTAACAGGAGCCGAATTGGCTCCCGTGTGAGCCTCTGGTCTCGTACAAAACAATGGCTGCCCTCCTTCATCACTCTGACGCCTGGCTTACATTGTCCACATGTCAGAAAGTGATAGAAGGGTCACATTTACTCTACTTTAATATTGATAATTAAGTTAATTTATATAAGATGTTTTTTTGATGGTAAAGTCCAAAGACTAATGTATTTAAGAATAATTCCCAGCAGAATAGCTGGTGAATTATAATAGTATGTGGTGATGATATCCCGTTTTCTATAGACGGTAATTCCACTACAAGTTACGTTTTCTATGGGTAACTTGTTTATACAACACAGCTCTTATCTGTCTGTATGATATTAAATGGTGTCGGATTTTCCGACATGGGTTCGAGTCACTTCTGGGGTGTGAATTTTCAGTTGTATATAGTCCTGGGGACCATTCAGGCTTGTTTGCATTTGTGTTCCTCACGTGTGCCCCAAAGAATGAGGTGATTTGATAAAATGCTATGCCCAAGATTACCATCCGAGTGCCGGCGGAGAAGTGGTTCAAATAGCTTCGGCTATCACTTCCTTATGTCCGGTCGAGATGGTCAAGCGGATTAAGGCGTCCCTGTACATACCAGTTGCGTTGCTCCTGGCAGTATGGGTTCGAGTCACTTCTGGGGTGTGAGTTTTCAGTTGTATATAGTCCTAGGGACCATTCAGGCTTGTTTGCATTTGTGTTCCTCACGTGTGCCCCAAAGAATGAGGTGATTTGATAAAATGCTATGCCCAAGATTACCATCCGAGTGCCGGCGGGGAAGTGGTTCAAATAGCTTCGGCTATCACTTCCTTATGTCCGGTCGTGATGGTCAAGCGGATTAAGGCGTCCCAGTACATACCAGTTGCGTTGCTCCTGGCAGTATGGGTTCGAGTCACTTCTAGGGTGTGAGTTTTCAGTTGTATATAGTCCTAGGGACCATTCAGGCTTGTTTGCATTTGTGTTCCTCACGTGTGCCCCAAAGAATGAGGTGATTTGATAAAATGCTATGCCCAAGATTACCATCCGAGTGCCGGCGGGGAAGTGGTTCAAATAGCTTCGGCTATCACTTCCTTATGTCCGGTCGTGATGGTCAAGCGGATTAAGGCGTCCCTGTACATACCAGTTGCGTTGCTCCTGGCAGTATGGGTTCGAGTCACTTCTGGGATGTGAGTTTTCAGTTGTATATAGTCCTGGGGACCATTCAGGCTTGTTTGCATTTGTGTTCCTCACGTGTGCCCCAAAGAATGAGGTGATTTGATAAAATGCCATTCCCAAGATTACCATCCGAGTGCCGGCGGGGAAGTGGTTCAAATAGCTTCAGCTATCACTTCCTTATGTCCGGTCGTGATGGTCAAGCGGATTAAGGCGTCCCTGTACATACCAGTTGCGTTGCTCCTGGCAGTATGGGTTCGAGTCACTTCTGGGGTGTGAGTTTTCAGTTGTATATAGTCCTGGGGACCATTCAGGCTTGTTTGCATTTGTGTTCCTCACGTGTGCGCCAAAGAATGAGGTGATTTGATAAAATGCTATGCCCAAGATTACCATCCGAGTGCCGGCGGGGAAGTGGTTCAAATAGCTTCGGTTATCACTTCCTTATGTCCGGTCGTGATGGTCAAGCGGATTAAGGCGTCCCTGTACATACCAGTTGCGTTGCTCCTGGCAGTATGGGTTCGAGCCACTTCTGGGGTGTGAGTTTTCAGTTGTATATAGTCCTGGGGACCATTCAGGCTTGTTTGCATTTGTGTTCCTCACGTGTGCCCTAAAGAATGAGGTGATTTGGTAAAATGCTATGCCCAAGATTACCATCCGAGTGCTGGCGGGGAAGTGGTTCAAATAGCTTCGGCTATCACTTCCTTATGTCCGGTCGTGATGGTCAAGCGGATTAAGGCGTCCCTGTACATACCAGTTGCGTTGCTCCTGGCAGTATGGGTTCGAGTCACTTCTGGGGTGTGAGTTTTCAGTTGTATATAGTCCTGGGGACCATTCAGGCTTGTTTGCATTTGTGTTCCTCACGTGTGCCCCAAAGAATGAGGTGATTTGATAAAATGCTATGCCCAAGATTACCATCCGAGTGCCGGCGGGGAAGTGGTTCAAATAGCTTCGGCTATCACTTCCTTATGTCCGGTCGTGATGGTCAAGGGGATTAAGGCGTCCCTGTACATACCAGTTGCGTTGCTCCTGGCAGTATGGGTTCGAGTCACTTCTGGGGTTTGAGTTTTCAGTTGTATATAGCCCTGGGGACCATTCAGGCTTGTTTGCATTTGTCTTCCTCACGTGTGCCCCAAAGAATGAGGTGATTTGATAAAATGCTATGCCCAAGATTACCATCCGAGTGCCGGCGGGGAAGTGGTTCAAATAGCTTCGGCTATCACTTCCTTATGTCCGGTCGTGATGGTCAAGCGGATTAAGGCGTCCATGTAAATACCAGTTGCGTTGCTCCTGGCAGTATGGGTTCGAGTCACTTCTGGGGTGTGAGTTTTCAGTTGTATATAGTCCTGGGGACCATTCAGGCTTGTTTGCATTTGTGTTCCTCACGTGTGCCTCAAAGAATGAGGTGATTTGATAAATTGCCATTCCCAAGATTACCATCCGAGTACCGGCGGGGAAGTGGTTCAAATAGCTTCGGCTATCACTTCCTTATGTCCGGTCGTGATGGTCAAGCGGATTAAGGCGTCCCTGTACATACCAGTTGCGATGCTCCTGGCAGTATGGGTTCGAGTCACTTCTGGGGTGTGAGTTTTCAGTTGTATATAGTCCTGGGGACCATTCAGGCTTGTTTGCATTTGTGTTCCTCACGTGTGCCCCAAAGAATGAGGTGATTTGGTAAAATGCTATGCCCAAGATTACCATCCGAGTGCTGGCGGGGAAGTGGTTCAAATAGCTTCGGCTATCACTTCCTTATGTCCGGTCGTGATGGTCAAGCGGATTAAGGCGTCCCTGTACATACCAGTTGCGTTGCTCCTGGCAGTATGGGTTCGAGTCACTTCTGGGGTGTGAGTTTTCAGTTGTATATAGTCCTGGGGACCATTCAGGCTTGTTTGCATTTGTGTTCCTCACGTGTGCCCCAAAGAATGAGGTGATTTGATAAAATGCCATTCCCAAGATTACCATCCGAGTGCCGGCGGGGAAGTGGTTCAAATAGCTTCAGCTATCACTCCCTTATGTCCGGTCGTGATGGTCAAGCGGATTAAGGCATCCCTGTACATACCAGTTGCGTTGCTCCTGGCAGTATGGGTTCGAGTCACTTCTGGGGTGTGAATTTTCAGTTGTATATAGTCCTGGGGACCATTCAGGCTTGTTTGCATTTGTGTTCCTCACGTGTGCCCCAAAGAATGAGGTGATTTGATAAAATGCCATGCCCAAGATTACCATCCGAGTGCCGGCGGGGAAATGGTTCAAACAGCTTCAGCTATCACTTCTTTATGTCCGGTCGTGATGGTCAAGCGGATTAAGGCGTCCCTGTACATACCAGTTGCGTTGCTCCTGGCAGTATGGGTTCGAGTCACTTCTGGGGTGTGAGTTTTCAGTTGTATATAGTCCTGGGGACCATTCAGGCTTGTTTGCATTTGTGTTCCTCACGTGTGCCCCAAAGAATGAGGTGATTTGGTAAAATTCTATGCCCAAGATTACCATCCGAGTGCCGGCGGGGAAGTGGTTCAAATAGCTTCGGCTATCACTTCCTTATGTCCGGTCGTGATGGTCAAGCGGATTAAGGCGTCCCTGTACATACCAGTTGCGATGCTCCTGGCAGTATGGGTTCGAGTCACTTCTGGGGTGTGAGTTTTCAGTTGTATATAGTCCTGGGGACCATTCAGGCTTGTTTGCATTTGTGTTCCTCACGTGTGCCCCAAAGAATGAGGTGATTTGATAAAATGCCATTCCCAAGATTACCATCCGAGTGCCGGCGGGGAAGTGGTTCAAATAGCTTCAGCTATCACTTCCTTATGTCCGGTCGTGATGGTCAAGCGGATTAAGGCGTCCCTGTACATACCAGTTGCGTTGCTCCTGGCAGTATGGGTTCGAGTCACTTCTGGGGTGTGAATTTTCAGTTGTATATAGTCCTGGGGACCATTCAGGCTTGTTTGCATTTGTGTTCCTCACGTGTGCCCCAAAGAATGAGGTGATTTGATAAAATGCCATGCCCAAGATTACCATCCGAGTGCCGGCGGGGAAGTGGTTCAAATAGCTTCGGCTATCACTTCCTTATGTCCGGTCGTGATGGTCAAGCGGATTAAGGCGTCCCTGTACATACCAGTTGCGTTGCTCCTGGCAGTATGGGTTCGAGTCACTTCTGGGGTGTGAGTTTTCAGTTGTATATAGTCCTGGGGACCATTCAGGCTTGTTTGCATTTGTGTTCCTCACGTGTGCCCCAAAGAATGAGGTGATTTGATAAAATGCCATTCCCAAGATTACCATCCGAGTGCCGGCGGGGAAGTGGTTCAAATAGCTTCAGCTATCACTCCCTTATGTCCGGTCGTGATGGTCAAGCGGATTAAGGCGTCCCTGTACATACCAGTTGCGTTGCTCCTGGCAGTATGGGTTCGAGTCACTTCTGGGGTGTGAATTTTCAGTTGTATATAGTCCTGGGGACCATTCAGGCTTGTTTGCATTTGTGTTCCTCACGTGTGCCCCAAAGAATGAGGTGATTTGATAAAATGCCATGCCCAAGATTACCATCCGAGTGCCGGCGGGGAAATGGTTCAAACAGCTTCAGCTATCACTTCTTTATGTCCGGTCGTGATGGTCAAGCGGATTAAGGCGTCCCTGTACATACCAGTTGCGTTGCTCCTGGCAGTATGGGTTCGAGTCACTTCTGGGGTGTGAGTTTTCAGTTGTATATAGTCCTGGGGACCATTCAGGCTTGTTTGCATTTGTGTTCCTCACGTGTGCCCCAAAGAATGAGGTGATTTGGTAAAATTCTATGCCCAAGATTACCATCCGAGTGCCGGCGGGGAAGTGGTTCAAATAGCTTCGGCTATCACTTCCTTATGTCCGGTCGTGATGGTCAAGCGGATTAAGGCGTCCCTGTACATACCAGTTGCGATGCTCCTGGCAGTATGGGTTCGAGTCACTTCTGGGGTGTGAGTTTTCAGTTGTATATAGTCCTGGGGACCATTCAGGCTTGTTTGCATTTGTGTTCCTCACGTGTGCCCCAAAGAATGAGGTGATTTGATAAAATGCCATTCCCAAGATTACCATCCGAGTGCCGGCGGGGAAGTGGTTCAAATAGCTTCAGCTATCACTTCCTTATGTCCGGTCGTGATGGTCAAGCGGATTAAGGCGTCCCTGTACATACCAGTTGCGTTGCTCCTGGCAGTATGGGTTCGAGTCACTTCTGGGGTGTGAATTTTCAGTTGTATATAGTCCTGGGGACCATTCAGGCTTGTTTGCATTTGTGTTCCTCACGTGTGCCCCAAAGAATGAGGTGATTTGATAAAATGCCATGCCCAAGATTACCATCCGAGTGCCGGCGGGGAAATGGTTCAAACAGCTTCAGCTATCACTTCTTTATGTCCGGTCGTGATGGTCAAGCGGATTAAGGCGTCCCTGTACATACCAGTTGCGTTGCTCCTGGCAGTATGGGTTCGAGTCACTTCTGGGGTGTGAGTTTTCAGTTGTATATAGTCCTGGGGACCATTCAGGCTTGTTTGCATTTGTGTTCCTCACGTGTGCCCCAAAGAATGAGGTGATTTGATAAAATTCTATGCCCAAGATTACCATCCGAGTGCCGGCGGGGAAGTGGTTCAAATAGCTTCGGCTATCACTTCCTTATGTCCGGTCGTGATGGTCAAGCGGATTAAGGCGTCCCTGTACATACCAGTTGCGATGCTCCTGGCAGTATGGGTTCGAGTCACTTCTGGGGTGTGAGTTTTCAGTTGTATATAGTCCTGGGGACCATTCAGGCTTGTTTGCATTTGTGTTCCTCACGTGTGCCCCAAAGAATGAGGTGATTTGGTAAAATGCTATGCCCAAGATTACCATCCGAGTGCTGGCGGGGAAGTGGTTCAAATAGCTTCGGCTATCACTTCCTTATGTCCGGTCGTGATGGTCAAGCGGATTAAGGCGTCCCTGTACATACCAGTTGCGTTGCTCCTGGCAGTATGGGTTCGAGTCACTTCTGGGGTGTGAGTTTTCAGTTGTATATAGTCCTGGGGACCATTCAGGCTTGGTTGCATTTGTGTTCCTCACGTGTGCCCCAAAGAATGAGGTGATTTGATAAAATGCTATGCCCAAGATTACCATCCGAGTGCCGGCGGGGAAGTGGTTCAAATAGCTTCGGCTATCACTTCCTTATGTCCGGTCGTGATGGTCAAGGGGATTAAGGCGTCCCTGTACATACCAGTTGCGTTGCTCCTGGCAGTGTGGGTTCGAGTCACTTCTGGGGTGTGAGTTTTCAGTTGTATATAGCCCTGGGGACCATTCAGGCTTGTTTGCATTTGTGTTCCTCACGTGTGCCCCAAAGAATGAGGTGATTTGATAAAATGCTATGCCCAAGATTACCATCCGAGTGCCGGCGGGGAAGTGGTTCAAATAGCTTCGGCTATGACTTCCTTATGTCCGGTCGTGATGGTCAAGCGGATTAAGGCGTCCATGTACATACCAGTTGCGTTGCTCCTGGCAGTATGGGTTCGAGTCACTTCTGGGGTGTGAGTTTTCAGTTGTATATAGTCCTGGGGACCATTCAGGCTTGTTTGCATTTGTGTTCCCCACGTGTGCCCCAAAGAAATAGGTGATTTGATAAAATGCTATGCCCAAGATTACCATCCGAGTGCCGGCGGGGAAGTGGTTCAAATAGCTTCGGCTATCACTTCCTTATGTCCGGTCGTGATGGTCAAGCGGATTAAGGCGTCCCTGTACATACCAGTTGCGTTGCTCCTGGCAGTATGGGTTCGAGTCACTTCTGGGGTGTGAGTTTTCAGTTGTGTATAGTCCTGGGGACCATTCAGGCTTGTTTGCATTTGTGTTCCTCACGTGTGCCCCAAAGAATGAGGTGATTTGATAAAATGCTATGCCCAAGATTACTATCCGAGTGCCGGCGGGGAAGTGGTTCAAATAGCTTCGGCTATCACTTCCTTATGTCCGGTCGTGATGGTCAAATGGATTAAGGCGTCCCTGTACATACCAGTTGCGTTGCTCCTGGCAGTATGGGTTCGAGTCACTTCTGGGGTGTGAGTTTTCAGTTGTATATAGTCCTGGGGACCATTCAGGCTTGTTTGCATTTGTTTTCCTCGCGTGTGCCCCAAAGAATGAGGTGATTTGATAAAATGCTATGCCCAAGATTACCATCCGAGTGCCGGCGGGGAAGTGGTTCAAATAGCTTCGGCTATCACTTCCTTATGTCCGGTCGTGATGGTCAAGCGGATTAAGGCGTCCCTGTACATACCAGTTGCGTTGCTCCTGGCAGTATGGGTTCGAGTCACTTCTGGGGTGTTTGTTTTCAGTTGTATATAGTCCTGGGGACCATTCAGGCTTGTTTGCATTTGTGTTCCTCACGTGTGCCCCAAAGAATGAGGTGATTTGATAAAATTCTATGCCCAAGATTACCATCCGAGTGCCGGCAGGGAAGTGGTTCAAATAGCTTCGGCTATCACTTCCTTATGTCCGGTCGTGATGGTCAAGCGGATTAAGGCGTCCCTGTACATACCAGTTGCGTTGCTCCTGGCAGTATGGGTTCGAGTCACTTCTGGGGTGTGAGTTTTCAGTTGTATATAGTCCTGGGGACCATTCAGGCTTGATGCATTTGTGTTCCTCACGTGTGCCCCAAAGAATGAGGTGATTTGATAAAATTCTATGCCCAAGATTACCATCCGAGTGCCGGCGGGGAAGTGGTTCAAATAGCTTCGGCTATCACTTCCTTATGTCCGGTCATGATGGTCAAGCGGATTAAGGCGTCCCTGTACATACCAGTTGCGTTGCTCCTGGCAGTATGGGTTCGAGTCACTTCTGGGGTGTGAGTTTTCAGTTGTATATAGTCTTGGGGACCATTCAGGCTTGTTTGCATTTGTGTTCCTCACGTGTGCCCCAAAGAATGAGGTGATTTGATAAAATGCTATGCCCAAGATTACCATCCGAGTGCCGGCGGGGAAGTGGTTCAAATAGCTTCGGCTATCACTTCCTTATGTCCGGTCGTGATGGTCAAAGGGATTAAGGCGTCCCTGTACATACCAGTTGCGTTGCTCCTGGCAGTATGGGTTCGAGTCACTTCTGGGGTGTGAGTTTTCAGTTGTATATAGCCCTGGGGACCATTCAGGCTTGTTTGCATTTGTGTTCCTCACGTGTGCCCCAAAGAATGAGGTGATTTGATAAAATGCTATGCCCAAGATTACCATCCGAGTGCCGGCGGGGAAGTGGTTCAAATAGCTTCGGCTATCACTTCCTTATGTCCGGTCGTGATGGTCAAGCGGATTAAGGCGTCCATGTACATACCAGTTGCGTTGCTCCTGGCAGTATGGGTTCGAGTCACTTCTGGGGTGTGAGTTTTCAGTTGTATATAGTCCAGGGGACCATTCAGGCTTGTTTGCATTTGTGTTCCTCACGTGTGCCCCAAAGAAATAGGTGATTTGATAAAATGCTATGCCCAAGATTACCATCCGAGTGCCGGCGGGGAAGTGGTTCAAATAGCTTCGGCTATCACTTCCTTATGTCCGGTCGTGATGGTCAAGCGGATTAAGGCGTCCCTGTACATACCAGTTGCGTTGCTCCTGGCAGTATGGGTTCGAGTCACTTCTGGGGTGTGAGTTTTCAGTTGTATATAGCCCTGGGGGACCATTCAGGCTTGTTTGCATTTGTGTTCCTCACGTGTGCCCCAAAGAATGAGGTGATTTGATAAAATGCTATGCCCAAGATTACCATCCGAGTGCCGGCGGGGAAGTGGTTCAAATAGCTTCGGCTATCACTTCCTTATGTCCGGTCGTGATGGTCAAGCGGATTAAGGCGTCCATGTACATACCAGTTGCGTTGCTCCTGGCAGTATGGGTTCGAGTCACTTCTGGGGTGTGAGTTTTCAGTTGTATATAGTCCTGGGGACCATTCAGGCTTGTTTGCATTTGTGTTCCTCACGTGTGCCCCAAAGAAATAAGTGATTTGATAAAATGCTATGTCCAAGATTACCATCCGAGTGCCGGCGGGGAAGTGGTTCAAATAGCTTCGGCTATCACTTCCTTATGTCCGGTCGTGATGGTCAAGCGGATTAAGGCGTCCCTGTACATACCAGTTGCGTTGCTCCTGGCAGTATGGGTTCGAGTCACTTCTGGGGTGTGAGTTTTCAGTTGTATATAGTCCTGGGGACCATTCAGGCTTGTTTGCATTTGTGTTCCTCACGTGTGCCCCAAAGAATGAGGTGATTTGATAAAATGCTATGCCCAAGATTACCATCCGAGTGCCGGCGGGGAAGTGGTTCAGATAGCTTCGGCTATCACTTCCTTTTGTCCGGTCGTGATGGTCAAGGGGATTAAGGCGTCCCTGTACATACCAGTTGCGTTGCTCCTGGCAGTATGGGCTCGAGTCACTTCTGGCGTGTGAGTTTTCAGTTGTATATAGCCCTGGGGACCATTCAGGCTTGTTTGCATTTGTGTTCCTCACGTGTGCCCCAAAGAATGAGGTAATTTGATAAAATGCTAGGCCCAAGATTACCATCCGAGTGCCGGCGGGGAAGTGGTTCAAATAGCTTCGGCTATCACTTCCTTATGTCCGGTCGTGATGGTCAAGCGGATTAAGGCGTCCATGTACATACCAGTTGCGTTGCTCCTGGCAGTATGGGTTCGAGTCACTTCTGGGGTGTGAGTTTTCAGTTGTATATAGTCCTGGGGACCATTCAGGCTTGTTTGCATTTGTGTTCCTCACGTCTGCCCAAAGAAATAGGTGATTTGATAAAATGCTATGCCCAAGATTACCATCCGAGTGCCGGCGGGGAAGTGGTTCAAATAGCTTCGGCTATCACTTCCTTATGTCCGGTCGTGATGGTCAAGCGGATTAAGGCGTCCCTGTACATACCAGTTGCGTTGCTCCTGGCAGTATGGGTTCGAGTCACTTCTGGGGTGTGAGTTTTCAGTTGTATATAGTCCTGGGGACCATTCAGGCTTGTTTGCATTTGTGTTCCTCACGTGTGCCCCAAAGAATGAGGTGATTTGATAAAATGCTATGCCCAAGATTACTATCCGAGTGCCGGCGGGGAAGTGGTTCAAATAGCTTCGGCTATCACTTCCTTATGTCCGGTCGTGATGGTCAAATGGATTAAGGCGTCCCTGTACATACCAGTTGCGGTGCTCCTGGCAGTATGGGTTCGTGTCACTTCTGGGGTGTGAGTTTTCAGTTGTATATAGTCCTGGGGACCATTCAGGCTTGTTTGCATTTGTGTTCCTCACGTGTGCCCCAAAGAATGAGGTGATTTGATAAAATGCTATGCCCAAGATTACCATCCGAGTGCCGGCGGGGAAGTGGTTCAAATAGCTTCGGCTATCACTTCCTTATGTCCGGTCGTGATGGTCAAGCGGATTAAGGCGTCCCTGTACATACCAGTTGCGTTGCTCCTGGCAGTATGGGTTCGAGTCACTTCTGGGGTGTGAGTTTTCAGTTGTATATAGTCCTGGGGACCATTCAGGCTTGTTTGCATTTGTGTTCCTCACGTGTGCCCCAAAGAATGAGGTGATTTGATAAAATGCTATGCCCAAGATTACCATCCGAGTGCCGGCGGGGAAGTGGTTCAAATAGCTTCGGCTATCACTTCCTTATGTCCGGTCGTGATGGTCAAGCGGATTAAGGCGTCCCTGTACATACCAGTTGCGTTGCTCCTGGCAGTATGGGTTCGAGTCACTTCTGGGGTGTGAGTTTTCAGTTGTATATAGTCCTGGGGACCATTCAGGCTTGTTTGCATTTGTGTTCCTCACGTGTGCCCCAAAGAATGAGGTGATTTGATAAAATGCTATGCCCAAGATTACCATCCGAGTGCCGGCGGGGAAGTGGTTCAAATAGCTTCGGCGATCACTTCCTTATGTCCGGTCGTGTTGGTCAAGTGGATTAAGGCGTCCCTGTACATACCAGTTGCGTTGCTCCTGGCAGAATGGGTTCGAGTCACTTCTGGGGTGTGAGTTTTCAGTTGTATATAGTCCTGGGGACCATTCAGGCTTGTTTGCATTTGTGTTCCTCACGTGTGCCCCAAAGAATGAGGTGATTTGTTAAAATGCTATGCCCATGATTACCATCCGAGTGCCGGCGGGGAAGTGGTTCAAATAGCTTCGGCTATCACTTCCTTATGTCCGGTCGTGATGGTCAAGCGGATTAAGGCGTCCCTGTACATACCAGTTGCGTTGCTCCTGGCAGTATGGGTTCGAGTCACTTCTGGGGTGTGAGTTTTCAGTTGTATATAGTCCTGGGGACCATTCAGGCTTGTTTGCATTTGTGTTCCTCACGTGTGCCCCAAAGAATGAGGTGATTTCATAAAATGCTATGCCCAAGATTACCATCCGAGTGCCGGCGGGGAAGTGGTTCAAATAGCTTCGGCTATCACTTCCTTATGTCCGGTCGTGATGGTCAAGCGGATTAAGGCGTCCCTGTACATACCAGTTGCGTTGCTCCTGGCAGTATGGGTTCGAGTCACTTCTGGGGTGTGAGTTTTCAGTTGTATATTGTCCTGGGGACCATTCAGGCTTGTTTGCATTTGTGTTCCTCACGTGTGCCCCAAAGAATGAGGTGATTTGATAAAATGCTATGCCCATGATTACCATCCGAGTGCCGGCGGGGAAGTGGTTCAAATAGCTTCGGCTATCACTTCCTTATGTCCGGTCATGATGGTCAAGCGGATTAAGGCGTCCCTGTACATACCAGTTGCGTTGCTCCTGGCAGTATGGGTTCGAGTCACTTCTGGGGTGTGAGTTTTCAGTTGTATATAGTCCTGGGGACCATTCAGGCTTGTTTGCATTTGTGTTCCTCACGTGTGCCCCAAAGAATGAGGTGATTTGATAAAATGCTATGCCCAAGATTACCATCCGAGTGCCGGCGGGGAAGTGATTCAAATAGCTTCGGCTATCACTTCCTTATGTCCGGTCGTGATGGTCAAGCGGATTAAGGCGTCCCTATACATACCAGTTGCGTTGCTCCTGGCAGTATGGGTTCGAGTCACTTCTGGGGTGTGAGTTTTCAGTTGTATATAGTCCTGGGGACCATTCAGGCTTGTTTGCATTTGTGTTCCTCACGTGTGCCCCAAAGAATGAGGTGATTTGATAAAATGCTATGCCCAAGATTACCATCCGAGTGCCGGCGGGGAAGTGGTTCAAATAGCTTCGGCTATCACTTCCTCATGTCCGGTCGTGATGGTCAAGCGGATTAAGGCGTCCCTGTACATAGTTGCGTTGCTCCTGGCAGTATGGGTTCGAGTCACTTCTGGGGTGTGAGTTTTCAGTTGTATATAGTCCTGGGGACCATTCAGGCTTGTTTGCATTTGTGTTCCTCACGTGTGCCCCAAAGAATGAGGTGATTTGATAAAATGCTATGCCCAAGATTACCATCCGAGTGCCGGCGGGGAAGTGGTTCAAATAGCTTCGGCTATCACTTCCTTATGTCCGGTCGTGATGGTCAAGCGGATTAACGCGTCCCTGTACATACCAGTTGCGTTGCTCCTGGCAGTATGGGTTCGAGTCACTTCTGGGGTGTGAGTTTTCAGTTGTATATAGTCCTGGGGACCATTCAGGCTTGTTTGCAATTGTGTTCCTCATGTGTGCCCCAAAGAATGAGGTGATTTGATAAAATGCTATGCCCAAGATTACCATCCGAGTGCCGGCGGAGAAGTGGTTCAAATAGCTTCGGCTATCACATCCTTATGTCCGGTCGTGATGGTCAAGCAGATTAAGGCATCCCTGTACATACCAGTTGCGTTGCTCCTGGCAGTATGGGTTCGAGTCACTTCTGGGGTGTGAGTTTTCAGTTGTATATAGTCCTGGGGACCATTCAGGCTTGTTTGCATTTGTGTTCCTCACATGTGCCCCAAAGAATGAGGTGATTTGATAAAATGCTATGCCCAAGATTACCATCCGAGTGCCGGCGGGGAAGTGGTTCAAATATCTTCAGCTATCACTTCCTTATGTCCGGTCGTGATGGTCAAGCGGATTAAGGCGTCCCTGTACATACCAGTTGTGTTGCTCCTGGCAGTATGGGTTCGAGTCACTTCTGGGGTGTGAGTTTTCAGTTGTATATAGTCCTGGGGACCATTCAGGCTTGTTTGCATTTGTGTTCCTCACGTGTGCCCCAAAGAATGAGGTGATTTGATAAAATGCTATGCCCAAGATTACCATTACCGAGTGCCGGCGGGGAAGTGGTTCAAATAGCTTCGGCTATCACTTCCTTATGTCCGCTCGTGATGGACAAGTGGATTAAGGCGTCCCTGTACATACCAGTTGCGTTGCTCCTGGCAGTATGGGTTCGAGTCACTTCTGGGGTTTGAGTTTTCAGTTGTATATAGTCCTGGGGACCATTCAGGCTTGTTTGCATTTGTGTTCCTCACGTGTGCCCCAAAGAATGAGGTGATTTGATAAAATGCTATGCCCAAGATTACCATCCGAGTGCCGGCGGGGAAGTGGTTCAAATAGCTTCGGCTATCACTTCCTTATGTCTGGTCGTGATGGTCAAGGGGATTAAGGCGTCCCTGTACATACCAGTTGCGTTGCTCCTGGCAGTATGGGTTCGAGTCACTTCTGGGGTGTGAGTTTTCAGTTGTATATAGCCCTGGGAACCATTCAGGCTTGTTTGCATTTGTGTTCCTCACTTGTGCCCCAAAGAATGAGGTAATTTGATAAAATGCTAGGCCCAAGATTACCATCCGAGTGCCGGCGGGGAAGTGGTTCAAATAGCTTCGGCTATCACTTCCTTATGTCCGGTCGTGATGGTCAAGCGGATTAAGGCGTCCATGTACATACCAGTTGCGTTGCTCCTGGCAGTATGGGTTCGAGTCA
>NW_027189138.1:3338497-3426044 GCF_040958095.1 Procambarus clarkii | reverse complement strand
GAGAGTGATGCAAAGGCTCAGGAGAGGGATGCAGAGGCTCATGAGAGGGATGCAGGAGTTCAAAGAGGGATGCAGAGGCTCAAGAAAGGGATGCAGAGGCTTAAGAAAGTGATGCAAAGGCTCAGAATAGTGATGCAGAGGCTTAAGAGGTTGATGCAGAGGCTAAAGAAAGTGATGGAGAGGCTAAGAGAAGGATGCAGGGGCCCAGGAGAGTGATGAAGATGCTCAAGAGAGGGATGCAGAGGATGAAGAGAGTGATGGAGAGGCTCAAGAGAGGGATGCAGGGGCCAAGAGAGTGATGCAGATGCTTAGGAGAGAGATGCAAAGGGTGAATAGAGGGATGCAGAGGCTCATGAGAGGGATGCAGGAGTTCAAGACAGGGATGCAGAGGCTCATGAGAGGGATGCAGGAGTTCAAGAGAGGGATGCAGAGGCTCAAGAGAGTTTTGCAGAGGCTTAAGAGAGAGATGCTGAGGCTCCAGAGAGGGATGCAGAGGCTTAAGAGAGTGATGCAGAGGCTCAAGAGAGTGATGCAGAGGCTTATGAGAGGGATGCCGAGGCTGAAGAGAGTGATGCAGTGGCTCAAGAGAGGTATGCAGAGGCTTAAGAGAGTGATGCAGAGGCTTATAGAGTGATGCAGAGGCTTACGAGAGGGATGCAGAGGCTGAAGAGAGTGATGCCTCTTGAGCCTCTGCATCACTCTCTTAAGCCTCTGCATCACTCTCGTAAGCCTCTAAATCACTCTCTTCAGCCTCTGCATCACTCGCTTGAGCCCCTGCATCCCTCTCTTGAGCCTCTGCATCACTTTCTTAAGCCTCTGCATCACTCTCTTAAGCCTTTGCATCACTCTCATAAGACTCTGCATCCCACTCTTGAGCCTCTGCGTCACTCTCAAGAGCCTTTGCATCCCTTTCTTGTGCCTCTGCTTCCCTCACTTGAGCCTCTTCATCCCTCTCTTGATCCTCTTCATCCCTCTCTTGAGCCTCTGCATCCCTCTCATAAGCCTCTGCATCACTCTCTTAAGCCTCTACATCACTCTCGTAAGCATCTGAATCACTCTGTTGAGCCTCTGCATCACTCTCTTGAGCCTCTGCATCACTCTCTTGATCCTCTGCATCCCTCTCTTAAGCCTCTGCATCACTCACTTGAGCCCCTGCATCATTCTCTTGAGCCTCTGAATCCCTCTCTTAAGCCTCTACATCATTCTCTTGTGCCTCTGCATCACTCTCATGAACTTGAGTGATGGCTCAAGCGTTGATTTTGGGATGTTTGGGATATTTTGGAAACTGCAGGGAGGGTTTGGGCAAAATGTGATCCATCGCCGCTTTCAGTAATTGGCATATTTTCGGTATAAAAAGTCGTAATTTCAAACAGTGAATACGTGCAGAGAGCCCGTATTTGGCTCGAAAATATGGCTCAAGCGTCGAACTTGGGATGTTTGGGATATTTTGAAAACTGCAGGGAGGGTTTGGGGAAAATGTTATCAATCGCCGCTTTCAGTAATTGTCATGCATCAATGAGCCTCTGCATCCCTCTCATGAGCCTCTGCATCCCTCTCCTGAGCCTTTGCATCACTCTCTTAAGCCTCTGCATCCCTCTCTTGAGCCTCTGCATCACTCTCGTAAGCCTCTGCATCACTCTAATGAGCCTCTGCATAACTCTCTTGAGTCTCTGCATCACTCTTTTGAGCCTCTGTATCCATCTCTTGAGCGTCTGCAACACTCTCTTCAGCCTCTGCATCTCTCTCGTAAGCCTTTGCATCAGTCTCTTGTGCCTCAGCACAACTCTTTTTAGCCTCTGCATAACTCTTTCTTGAACCTCTGCAACACTCTCTTCAGCCTCTGCATCACTCTCTTAAGCCTCTGCATCACTCTCTTCGGCCTCTGCATCACTCTCTTAAGCCTCTGCTTACCCCTCTTGATCCTCTGCATCACTCTCTTGAGCCTCTGTATCACTCTCATGATATTCTGCATCACTCTCTTGAGCCTCTGCATCACTCTCTTGAGCCTCTACATCACACTCTTGAGCCTCTGCATCACTCTCTTGAGCCTCTGCATCGCTCTCTTAAGCCTCTGCATCCCTCCCTTGATCCCCTGCATCCCTCTCTTGAGCCTCTGCATCATTCTCTTGAGCCTCTGCATCTCTCTCTTAAGCCTCTACATCATTCTCATGAGCCTCTGCATTACTCTTTTGAGCCTCTGCATCACTCTCTTAAGCCTCTGCATCACTCTCGTAAGCCTCTGCATCCCTCTCTTGAACTCCTGCATCCCTCTCATGAGACTCTGCATCCCTCTCCTGAGCCTTTGCATCACTCGCTTAAGCCTCTGCATCCCTCTCTTGAGCCTCTGCATCACTCTCGTAAGCCTCTGCATCACTCTAATGAGCCTCTGCATAACTCTCTTCAGTCTCTGCATCACTCTCTTGAGCCTCTGTATCCATCTCTTGAGCGTCTGCAACACTCTCTTCATACTCTGCAACTCTCTCGTAAGCCTCTGCATCAGTCTCTTGAGCCTCAGCACAACTCTTTTTAGCCTCTTCATCACTCTCTTGAGCCTCTGCATCCCTCTCTTGAGCCTCTGCAACACTCTCTTCAGCCTCTGCATCACTCTCTTAAGCCTCTGCATCACTCTCGTCGGCCTCTGCATCACTCTCTTAAGCCTCTGCTTACCTCTCTTGATCCTCTGCATCACTCTCTTGAGCCTCTGCATCACTCTCATGATCCTCTGCATCACTCTCTTGAGCCTTTTCATCACTCTCTTGAACCTCTACATCACCCTCTTGAGCCTCTGCATCACTCGCTTGATCCTCTGCATCGCTCTCCTAAGCCTCTGCATCCCTCAATTGATCCTCTGCATCACTCTTTTGAGCCTCTGCATCATTCTCTTGAGCCTCTGCATCCCTCTCTTAAGCCTATACATCATTCTCTTGAGCCTCTGCATTACTATTTTGAGCCTCTGCATCACTCTCTTAAGCCTCTGCATCTCTCTCTTCACCCTCTTCATCACTCTGTTTAGCCTCTGCATCCCTCTCTGGAGCCTCAGCATCTCTCTCTTAAGCCTCTGCATAACTCTCTTGAACCTCTGCATCCCTCTCTTGAACTCCTGCATCCCTCTCATGAGCCTCTGCATCCCTGTCTTGAACTCCTGCATCAGTCTCATGAGCCTCTGCATCCCTCTATTCAGCCTTTGCATCACTCTCCTGAGCATCTGCATCACTCTCTTAGGCCCCTGCATCCCTCTCTTGAGCCTCTCCATCACTCTCTTCATCCTCTGCATCCCTCTCTTGAGCATCTGCATCACTCTCCTGGGCCCCTGCATCCTTCTCTTAGCCTCTCCATCACTTTCTTGAGCCTCTGCATCAACCTCTTAAGCCTCTGCATCACTATTCTGAGCCTTTGCGTCACTTTCTTAAGCCTCTGCATCCCTTTCTTGAGCCTCTGCATCCCTCTCTTGAACTCCTGCATCCCTCTCATGAGCCTCTGCATCCCTCTCCTGAGCCTTTGCATCACTCTCTTAAGCCTCTGCATCCCTCTATTGAGCCTCTGCATCCCTCTCTTGAGCCCCTGCATCCCTCTCTTCAGCCTCTGCATCCCTCTCTTGAGCCTCTGCATCCCTCGCTTAAGCCTCTGCATCAATCTATTGAGCCTCTGCATCACTCTCGTAAGGCTCTGCACCATTCTCTTGAGACTCTGCGTAACTCTCTTGAGTCTTTGCAACACTCTCTTGAGCCTCTGCATCCCTCTCTTGAACCTCTGTAACACTCTCTTCAGCCTCTGCATAACTCTCTTAAGCCTCTGCATCACTATTCTGAGCCTCTGCATCACTCTCTTAAGCCTCTGCATCACTCTCTTAAGCCTCTGCATCCATCTCCTGAACTCCTGCATCCCTCTCATGAGCCTCTGCATCCCTCTCCTGAGCCTTTGCATCACTCTCTTAAGCCTCTGCATCCCTTTCTTGAGCCTCTGCATCACTCTCGTAAGCCTCTGCATCACTCTAATGAGCCTCTGCATAACTCTCTTGAGTCTCTGCATCACTCTCTTGAGCCTCTGTATCCCTCTCTTGAGCCTCTGCAATACTCTCTTCAGCCTCTGCATCCCTTTCTTGAGCCTCTGCATCACTCTCGTAAGCCTCTGCATCACTCTAATGAGCCTCTGCATAACTCTCTTGAGTCCCTGCATCCCTCTATTGAGCCTCTGCATCCCTCTCTTGAGCCCCTGCATCCCTCTCTAGAGCCTCTGCATCACTCTCTTTAGCCTCTGCATCACTCTCTTGAGCTTCTGCATCTCTCTCTTAAGCCTCTGCATCACTCTCTTCAGCCTCTGCATCCCTCTCGTAAGCCTCTGCATCACTCTATAAGCCTCTGCATCACTCTCTTAAGCCTCTGCATACCTCTCTTGAGCCACTGCATCACTCTCTTGAGCCTCGGCATCCCTCTCATAAGCCTCTGCATCACTCTCTTGAGCCTCTGCATCACTCACTTAAGCCTCTGCATATCTCTCTTGAGCCACTGCATCCCTCTCTTGAGCCACTGCATCACTCTCTTGAGCCTCTGCATCACTCTCTTGAGCCTCTGCATCACTCTCTTGAGCCTCTGCATCACTCTCTTAAGCCTCTGCATCCCTCCCTTGATCCCCTGCATCCCTCTCTTGAGCCTCTGCATCATTCTCTTGAGCCTCTGCATCACTCTCTTGAGCCTCTGTATCCATCTCTTGAGCGTCTGCAACACTCTCTTAATCCTCTGCAACTCTCTCGTAAGCCTCTGCATCAGTCTCTTGAGCCTCAGCACAACTCTTTTCAGCCTCTGCATCACTCTCTTGAGCCTCTGCATCCCTCTCTTGAGCCTCTGCAACACTCTCTTCAGCCTCTGCATCACTCTCTTAAGCCTCTGCATCACTCTCGTCGGCCTCTGCATCACTCTCTTAAGCCTCTGCTTACCTCTCTTGATCCTCTGCATCACTCTCTTGAGCCTCTGCATCACTCTCATGATCCTCTGCATCACTCTCTTGAGCCTTTGGATCACTCTCTTGAACCTCTACATCACCCGCTTGAGCCTCTGCATCACTCTCTTGATCCTCTGCATCGCTCTCCAAAGCCTCTGCATCCCTCAATTGATCCTCTGCATCACTCTTTTGAGCCTCTGCATCATTCTCTTGAGCCTCTGCATCCCTCTCTTAAGCCTATACATCATTCTCTTGAGCCTCTGCATTACTCTTTTGAGCCTCTGCATCACTCTCTTAAGCCTCTGCATCTCTCTCTTCACCCTCTTCATCACTCTCTTTAGCCTCTGCATCCCTCTCTGGAGCCTCAGCGTCTCTCTCTTAAGCCTCTGCAAAACTCTCTTGAGCCTCTGCATCCCTCTCTTGAACTCCTGCATCCCTCTCATGAGCCTCTGCATCCCTGTCTTGAACTCCTGCATCCCTCTCATGAGCCTCTGCATCCCTCTATTCAGCCTTTGCATAACTCTCCTAAGCATCTGCATCACTCTCTTAGGCCCCTGCATCCCTCTCTTGAGCCTCTCCATCACTCTCTTCATCCTCTGCATCCCTCTCTTGAGCATCTGCATCACTCTCCTGGGCCCCTGCATCCTTCTCTTAGCCTCTCCATCACTATTCTGAGCCTTTGCATCACTTTCTTAAGCCTCTGCATCCCTTTCTTGAGCCTCTGCATCCCTCTCTTGAACTCCTGCATCCCTCTCATGAGCCTCTGCATCCCTCTCCTGAGCCTTTGCATCACTCTCTTAAGCCTCTGCATCCCTCTATTGAGCCTCTGCATCCCTCTCTTGAGCCCCTGCATCCCTCTCTTGAGCCTCTGCATCCCTCTCTTGAGCCTCTGCATCACTCTCGTAAGGCTCTGCACCATTCTCTTGAGCCTCTGCGTAACTCTCTTGAGTCTTTGCATCACTCTCTTGAGCCTCTGCATCCCTCTATTGAGCCTCTGCATCCCTCTCTTGAGCCCCTGCATCCCTCTCTTGAGCCTCTGCATCCCTCTCTTGAGCCTCTGCATCCCTCTCTTAAGCCTCTGCATCAATCTCTTGAGCCTCTGCATCACTCTCGTAAGGCTCTGCACCATTCTCTTGAGCCTCTGCGTAACTCTCTTGAGTCTTTGCATCACTCTCTTGAGCCTCTGCATCTCTCTCCTAATCCTCTGCCTCACTTTCGTAAGCCTCTGCATCACTCTCTTGTGCCTCTGCATCCCTCTCTTGAGCCTCTGCATCACTCTCTTAAGCCTATGAATCCCTCTCTTGAGGCCTCTGCATAACTCTGTCGAGCCTCTACATCACTCTCTTGATTTTCTGCATCACTCTCGTTAGCCTCTGAATCACTCTCTCGAGTCTCTGCATCACTCACTTGATCCTCTGCATCACTCTCGTGAGCCTCTGCATCACTCTCTTGAGCCTCTGCATCACTCTCTAAAGCCTCTGCCTCACTCTCTTCAGCCTCTGCATCACTCTCTCAAGCCTCTGCTTCCCTCTCTTGATCCTCTGCATCACTCTCTTGAGCCTCTGCATCACTCTCTTAAGCCTCTGCATCACTCTCGTAAGCCTCTAAATCACTCTCTTCAGCCTCTGCATCACTCGCTTGAGCCCCTGCTTCCCTCTCTTGAGCCTCTGCATCACTTTCTTAAGCCTCTGCATCACTCTCTTAAGCCTTTGCATCACTCTCATAAGACTCTGCATCCCACTCTTGAGCCTCTGCGTCACTCTCAAGAGCCTTTGCATCCCTTTCTTGTGCCTCTGCTTCCCTCACTTGAGCCTCTTCATCCCTCTCTTGATCCTCTTCATCCCTCTCTTGAGCCTCTGCATCCCTCTCATAAGCCTCTGCATCACTCTCTTAAGCCTCTACATCACTCTCGTAAGCATCTGAATCACTCTGTTGAGCCTCTTCATCACTCTCTTGAGCCTCTGCATCACTCTCTTGATCCTCTGCATCCCTCTCTTAAGCCTCTGCATCACTCACTTGAGCCCCTGCATCATTCTCTTGAGCCTCTGAATCCCTCTCTTAAGCCTCTACATCATTCTCTTGTGCATCTGCATCACTCTCATGAACTTGAGTGATGGCTCAAGCGTTGATTTTGGGATGTTTGGGATATTTTGGAAACTGCAGGGAGGGTTTGGGCAAAATGTGATCCATCGCCGCTTTCAGTAATTGGCATATTTTCGGTATAAAAAGTCGTAATTTCAAACAGTGAATACGTGCAGAGAGCCCGTATTTGGCTCGAAAATATGGCTCAAGCGTCGAATTTGGGATGTTTGGGATATTTTGAAAACTGCAGGGAGGGTTTGGGGAAAATGTTATCAATCGCCGCTTTCAGTAATTGTCATGCATCAATGAGCCTCTGCATCCCTCTCATGAGCCTCTGCATCCCTCTCCTGAGCCTTTGCATCACTCTCTTAAGCCTCTGCATCCCTCTCTTGAGCCTCTGCATCACTCTCGTAAGCCTCTGCATCACTCTAATGAGCCTCTGCATAACTCTCTTGAGTCTCTGCATCACTCTTTTGAGCCTCTGTATCCATCTCTTGAGCGTCTGCAACACTCTCTTCAGCCTCTGCATCTCTCTCGTAAGCCTTTGCATCAGTCTCTTGTGCCTCAGCACAACTCTTTTTAGCCTCTGCATCACTCTCTTGAGCCTCTGCAACACTCTCTTCAGCCTCTGCATCACTCTCTTAAGCCTCTGCATCACTCTCTTCGGCCTCTGCATCACTCTCTTAAGCCTCTGCTTACCTCTCTTGATCCTCTGCATCACTCTCTTGAGCCTCTGTATCACTCTCATGATATTCTGCATCACTCTCTTGAGCCTCTGCATCACTCTCTTGAGCCTCTACATCACACTCTTGAGCCTCTGCATCACTCTCTTCAGCCTCTGCATCGCTCTCTTAAGCCTCTGCATCCCTCCCATGATCCCCTGCATCCCTCTCTTGAGCCTCTGCATCATTCTCTTGAGCCTCTGCATCTCTCTCTTAAGCCTCTACATCATTCTCATGAGCCTCTGCATTACTCTTTTGAGCCTCTGCATCACTCTCTTAAGCCTCTGCATCACTCTCGTAAGCCTCTGCATCCCTCTCTTGAACTCCTGCATCCCTCTCATGAGCCTCTGCATCCCTCTCCTGAGCCTTTGCATCACTCTCTTAAGCCTCTGCATCCCTCTCTTGAGCCTCTGCATCACTATCGTAAGCCTCTGCATCACTCTAATGAGCCTCTGCATATTTCTCTTCAGTCTCTGCATCACTCTCTTGAGCCTCTGTATCCATCTCTTGAGCGTCTGCAACACTCTCTTCATACTCTGCAACTCTCTCGTAAGCCTCTGCATCAGTCTCTTGAGCCTCAGCACAACTCTTTTTAGCCTCTTCATCACTCTCTTGAGCCTCTGCATCCCTCTCTTGAGCCTCTGCAACACTCTCTTCAGCCTCTGCATCACTCTCTTAAGCCTCTGCATCACTCTCGTCGGCCTCTGCATCCCTCTCTTAAACCTCTGCTTACCTCTCTTGATCCTCTGCATCACTCTCTTGAGCCTCTGCATCACTCTCATGATCCTCTGCATCACTCTCTTGAGCCTTTGCATCACTCTCTTGAACCTCTACATCACCCTCTTGAGCCTCTGCATCACTCTCTTGATCCTCTGCATCGCTCTCCTAAGCCTCTGCATCCCTCAATTGATCCTCTGCATCACTCTTTTGAGCCTCTGCATCATTCTCTTGAGCCTCTGCATCCCTCTATTAAGCCTATACATCATTCTCTTGAGCCTCTGCATTACTATTTTGAGCCTCTGCATCACTCTCTTAAGCCTCTGCATCTCTCTCTTCACCCTCTTCATCACTCTTTAGCCTCTGCATCCCTCTCTGGAGCCTCAGCATCTCTCTCTTAAGCCTCTGCATAACTCTCCTGAGCCTCTGCATCCCTCTCTTGAACTCCTGCATGCCTCTCATGAGCCTCTGCATCCCTGTCTTGAACTCCTGCATCAGTCTCATGAGCCTCTGCATCCCTCTATTCAGCCTTTGCATCACTCTCCTAAGCATCTGCATCACTCTCTTAGGCCCCTGCATCCCTCTCTTGAGCCTCTCCATCACTCTCTTCATCCTCTGCATCCCTCTCTTGAGCATCTGCATCACTCTCCTGGGCCCCTGCATCCTTCTCTTAGCCTCTCCATCACTTTCTTGAGCCTCTGCATCAACCTCTTAAGCCTCTGCATCCCTATCCTGAACTCCTGCATCCCTCTCATGAGCCTCTGCATCCCTCTCCTGAGCCTTTGCATCACTCTCTTAAGCCTCTGCATCCCTTTCTTGAGCCTCTGCATCACTCTCGTAAGCCTCTGCATCACTCTAATGAGCCTCTGCATAACTCTCTTGAGCCACTGTATCCCTCTCTTGAGCCTCTACAACACTCTCTTCAGCCTCTGCATCCCTTTCTTGAGCCTCTGCATCACTCTCGTAAGCCTCTGCATCACTCTAATGAGCCTCTGCATAACTCTCTTGAGTCTCTGCATCACTCTCTTGAGCCTCTGTATCCCTCTCTTGAGCCTCTGCAACACTCTCTTCAGCCTCTGCAACACTCTCTTCAGCCTCTGCATCACTCTTGTAAACCTCTGAATCACTCTCGTGCGCCTCTCCATCAATCTCTTGAGCCCCTGCATCCCTCTATTGAGCCTCTGCATCCCTCTCTTGAGCCCCTGCATCCCTCTTTAGAGCCTCTGCATCACTCTCATTAGCCTCTGCATCACTCTCTTGAGCTCCTGCATCTCTCTCTTAAGCCTCTGCATCACTCTCTTCAGCCTCTGCATCCCTCTCGTAAGCCTCTGCATCACTCTATAAGCCTCTGCATCACTCTCTTAAGCCTCTGCATACCTCTCTTGAGCCACTGCATCACTCTCTTGAGCCTCGGCATCCCTCTCATAAGCCTCTGCATCACTCTCTTGAGCCTCTGCATCACTCTCTTAAGCCTCTGCATACCTCTCTTGAGCCACTGCATCACTCTCTTGAGCCTCTGCATCACTCTCTTGAGCCTCTGCATCACTCTCTTGAGCCTTTGCATCACTTGTGTGAGCCTCTGCATCCCTCTCTTAAGCCTCTGCATCACTCTCTTGAGCCACTGCATCACTTTCTTGAGCCTCTGCATCACTTTCTTGAGCCTCTGCATCCCTCTCTTAGCCTCTCCATCACTTTCTTGAGCCTCTGCAACACCCTCTTAAGCCTCTGCATCCCTATTTCGAGCCTCTGCATCACTTTCTTAAGTTTCTGCATCCCTTTCTTGAGCCTTTGCATCCCTCTCTTGAACTCCTGCATCCCTCTCATGAGCCTCTGCATCCCTCTCCTGAGCCTTTGCATCACTCTCTTAAGCCTCTGCATCCCTCTCTTGAGCCTCTGCATCACTCTCGTAAGCCTCTGCATCATTCTATCGAGCCTCTGCATAACTCTAAAAATCTAAAAAAATACGAAACGTCGCTTTATGATTCAAAGTTAAAATCCTCAAATTTGGTATAATAATGACTTTTTTCACGTTTTTCATGTAGTTTGATATTACGTAAATATATTCATTTTTACCAATATTTCTATACTATTTCATGTAGTATCACGATATGTGATTTGGCCTTCAAATCTCAGATTTTCGCATAATATTGCATTTTAAGCAAGTTTTCTTGCATTTTGTTTCGTACTAATAATCATCGAATTTAGCAATATTTTTACCTTTATCATCCCCTTTTCCTTTATGTGATTTAAACAAAATATCATCGAATTAAGCAATATTTTGACGTTTTTCTACGTTTTTGTGAATTTTCAGTTTATTGTTATTATTTCATTAAATATACGAGAAAAATTATGGAAACACATAATTGATCAGAAAATAACCTTAAATACTTCATTTTCAATCATATATTTGTTTCTCGTTAAAATAATGAGTAAGATATTTAAAGGGGGAGAATTTCTGTTTTTATTGCATATATCGACGTTTCAGCCGGAGTAGAAGGGTTTTACGTGTACATCTTCCATCGGTAATATAGACCGAAAATCAGGAACATTTTAGTTAATTTTAATGAAAAGACATTGATTTTTGTCATATGTATTGGAAGCAACATCTTTATACGTCTTTTCTAGGGTCTAAAAAATACGAAACGTCGCTTTATGATTCGAAGTTAAAATCCTCAAATTTGGTATAATAATGACTTTTTTCACGTTTTTCATGTAGTTTGATATTACGTAAATATATTCATTTTTACTAATATTTCGATACTATTTCATGTAGTATCACGATATGTGATTTGGCCTTCAAATCTCAGATTTTCGCTTAATATTGCATTTTAAGCAAGTTTTCTTGCATTTTGTTTCGTACTAAAAATCATCGAATTCAGCAATATTTTGACGTTTATCATCCCCTTTTCCGTTATGTGATATAAACAAAATATAATCGAATTAGGCAATATTTTGCTGTTTTTCCACGTTTTTGTGAATTTTCAGTTTATTGCTATTAATTCATTAAATATACGATAAAAATGATGCAAACACATAATTGATTAGAATTTAACCTTAAACACTTCATTTTCAATCAACTATTTGTTTCTCGTTAAAATACTGAGTAAGATATTTAAAGGGGGAGAATTTCTGTTTTTATTGCATATATCGACGTTTCAGCCGGAGTAGAACGGTTTTACGCAGAGGCTCAAGAGAGGGATGCAGAGGCTTAAGAGAGTGATGCAAAGGCTCAGGAGAGGGATGCAGAGGCTCATGAGAGGGATGCAGAGGCTCATTGATGCATGACAATTACTGAAAGCGGCGATTGATAACATTTTCCCCAAACCCTCCCTGCAGTTTTCAAAATATCCCAAACATCCCAAATTCGACGTTTGAGCCATATTTTCGAGCCAAATACGGGCTCTCTGCACATATTCACTGTTTGAAATTACGACTTTTTATACCGAAAATATGCCAATTACTGAAAGCGGCGATGAATCACATTTTGCCCAAACCCTCCCTGCAGTTTCCAAAATATCCCAAACATCCCAAAATCAACGATTGAGCCATCACTCAAGTTCATGAGAGTGATGCAGAGGCACAAGAGAATGATGTAGAGGCTTAAGAGAGGGATTCAGAGGCTCAAGAGAATGATGCAGGGGCTCAAGTGAGTGATGCAGAGGCTTAAGAGAGGGATGCAGAGGATCAAGAGAGTGATGCAGAGGCTCAAGAGAGTGATGCAGAGGCTCAACAGAGTGATTCAGATGCTTACGAGAGTGATGTAGAGGCTTAAGAGAGTGATGCAGAGGCTTATGAGAGGGATGCAGAGGCTCAAGAGAGGGATGAAGAGGATCAAGAGAGGGATGAAGAGGCTCAAGTGAGGGAAGCAGAGGCACAAGAAAGGGATGCAAAGGCTCTTGAGAGTGACGCAGAGGCTCAAGAGTGGGATGCAGAGTCTTATGAGAGTGATGCAAAGGCTAAAGAGAGTGATGCAGAGGCTTAAGAAAGTGATGCAGAGGCTCAAGAGAGGGATGCAGGGGCTCAAGCGAGTGATGCAAAGGCTGAAGAGAGTGATTTAGAGGCTTACGAGAGTGATGCAGAGGCTTAAGAGAGTGATGCAGAGGCTCAAGAGAGTGATGCAGAGGATCAAGAGAGGGAAGCAGAGGCTTGAGAGAGTGATGCAGAGGCTGAAGAGAGTGAGGCAGAGGCTATAGAGCTTAAAATACAATATTATGCGAAATTCTGAGATTTAAAGGCCAAATCAAATATCGTGATACTACATGAAATAGTATCGAAATATTGGTAAAAATGAATATACTTACGTAATATCAAACTACATAAAAAACGTGAAAAAAGTCACTATTACGCCAAATTTGTGGATTTTAACTTCGAATCATAGAGCGAGGTTTCGTATAATTTAGATCCAAGAAAAGACATATGACAATGTTGTTTCCAATACAAATGATAAAAATCAATGTGTTTTCATTAGAATTGACTAAAATGTTCCTGATTTTCCGTTTATATTACCGATGGAAAATGTACACGTAAAACCGCTCTATTCCGGCTGAAACGTCGATATATGCAATAAAAACCGAACTTCTCCCCTTTTCAATATCTTACTCAGTATTTCAACGAGTAACAAATAGATGATTGAAAATGAACTATTTAAGGTTATTATCTAATCAATTATGTGTTTGTCTCATTTTTATCGTATATTCAATGAATTAATAACAATAAACTGGAAATTCACAAAAACATTGAAAAACAGCAAAATATTGCCTAATTCGATGATATTTTGTTTATATCACATAAAGTAAAAAGGGGATGATAAACGTCAAAATATTAATAAATTCGATGATTTTTAGTACGAAACAAAATGCAAGAAAACTTGCTTAAAAAGCAATATTATGCGAAATTCTGAGAATTGAAGGCCAAATAAAATATCGTGATACTACATGAAATAGTATCGAAATATTGGTAAAAATTAATATATTTATGTAATATCAAACTACATGAAAAACGTGAAAAAAGTTACTATTATACCAAATTTGAGGATTTTAACTTCGAATCATAAAGCGAGGTTTCGTATTATTTAGATCCAAGAAAAGACACATGACAATGTTGTTTCCAATACAAATGATAAAAATCAATGTGTTTTCATTAGAATTAACTAAAATGTTCCTGATTTTCCGTTTATATTACCGATGGAAGATGTACACGTAAAACCGCTGTATTCCGGCAGAAACGTCGACATATGCAATAAAAACCGAACTTCTCCCCTTTTCCATATCTTACTCAGTATTTCAACGAGAAACAAATAGATGATTGAAAATTAAGTATTTAAGGTTATTATCTAATCAATTATGTGTTTGTCTCATTTTTATCGTATATTTCATGAATTAATAACAATAAACTGAAAATTCACAAAAACGTTAAAAAATGGCAAAATATTGCCTAATTCGATGATATTTTGTTTATATCACATAAAGGAAAAGGGGATGATAAACGTCAAAATATTGCTAAATTCGATGATGTTTAGTAAGAAACAAAATGCAAGAAAACTTGCCTAAAATGCAATATTATTCGAAAATCTGAGATATGAAGGCCAAATCATATATCGTGATACTACATGAACAAGTATCGAAATATTGGTAAAAATGAATATACTTACGTAATATCAAACTACATAAAAAACGTGAAAAAATTCACTATTACGCCAAATTTGTGGATTTTAACTTCGAATCATAAAGCGAGGTTTCGTATAATTTAGATCCAAGAAAAGACATATGACAATGTTGTTTCCAATACAAATGATAAAAATCAATGTGTTTTCATTAGAATTGACTAAAATGTTCCTGATTTTCCGTTTATATTACCGATGGAAGATGTACACGTAAAACCGCTCTATTCCGGCTGAAACGTCGATATATGCAATAAAAACCGAACTTCTCCCCTTTTCCATATCTTACTCAGTATTTCAACAGAAACAAATAGATGATTGAAAATGAAGTACTTAAGGTTATTATCTAATCAATTATGTTTAGTCTCATTTTTATCGAATATTTCATGAATAATAACAATAAACTAGAAATTCCAAAAACGTTGAAAAAACGCAAAATATTGCTTAATTCGATGATATTTTGTTTATATCACATTAAAGAAAAGGGGGATGATAAACGTCAAAATATTACTAAATTCGATGATTTTTAGTACGAAACAAAATGCAAAAAAACTTGCTTAAAATGCAATATTATGCGAAATTCTGAGATTTGAAGGCCAAATCACATATCGTGATACTACATGAAATAGTATCGAAATATTGGTAAAAATGAATATATTTATGTAATATCAAACTACATTAAAAACGTGAAAAAAACTAAAATGTTCCTGATTTTCCGTTTATATTACCGATGGAAGATGTACACGTAAAACCGCACAATTCCGGCTGAATCGTCGATATATGCAATAAAAACCGAACTTCTCCCCTTTTCCATATCTTACTCAGTATTTCAACGAGAAACAAATAGATGATTGAAAATGAAGTATTTAAGGTTATTATTTAATCAATTATGTGTTTGTCTCATTTTTATCGTATATATAATGAATTAGTAACAATAAACTGGAAATTCACAAAAACGTGAAAAACAGCAAAATATTGCCTAATTCGATGATATTTTGTTTATATCACATAAAGGAAAAGGGGGATGATAAACGTCAAAATATTGCTAAATTCGATGATTTTTAGTACGAAACAAAATGCAAGAAAACTTGCTTAAAATACAATATTATGCGAAATTCTGAGATTTAAAGGCCAAATCAAATATCGTGATACTACATGAAATAGTATCGAAATATTGGTAAAAATGAATATACTTACGTAATATCAAACTACATAAAAAACGTGAAAAAAGTCACTATTACGCCAAATTTGTGGATTTTAACTTCGAATCATAAAGCGAGGTTTCGTATAATTTAGTTCCAAGAAAAGACATATGACAATATTGTTTCCAATACAAATGATAAAAATCAATGTGTTTTCATTAGAATGAACTAAAATGTTCCTGATTTTCCGTTTATATTACCGATGGAAGATGTACACGTAAAACCGCTCTATTCCGGCTGAAACGTCGATATATGCAATAAAAACCGAACTTCTCCCCTTTTCAATATCTTACTCAGTATTTCAACGAGTAACAAATAGATGATTGAAAATGAAGTATTTAAGGTTATTATCTAATCAATTATGTGTTTGTCTCATTTTTATCGTATATTCAATGAATTAATAACAATAAACTGGAAATTCACAAAAACATTGAAAAACAGCAAAATATTGCCTAATTCGATGATATTTTGTTTATATCACATAAAGTAAAAAGGGGATGATAAACGTCAAAATATTAATAAATTCGATGATTTTTAGTACGAAACAAAATGCAAAAAACTTGCTTAAAAAGCAATATTATGCGAAATTCTGAGAATTGAAGGCCAAATCACATATCGTGATACTACATGAAATAGTATCGAAATATTGGTAAAAATTAATATATTTATGTAATATCAAACTACATGAAAAACGTGAAAAAAGTTACTATTATACCAAATTTGAGGATTTTAACTTCGAATCATAAAGCGAGGTTTCGTATTATTTAGATCCAAGAAAAGACACATGACAATGTTGTTTCCAATACAAATGATAAAAATCATGTGTTTTCATTAGAATTAAAAAATGTTCCTGATTTTCCGTTTATATTACCGATGGAAGATGTACACGTAAAACCGCACAATTCCGGCTGAAACGTCGATATATGCAATAAAAACCGAACTTCTCCCCTTTTCCATATCTTACTCAGTATTTCAACGAGAAACAAATAGATGATTGAAAATGAAGTATTTAAGGTTATTATCTAATCAATTATGTGTTTGTCTCATTTTTATCGTATATATATTGAATTAGTAACAATAAACTTGAAATTCACAAAAACGTTGAAAAACAGCAAAATATTGCCTAATTCGATGATATTTTGTTTATATCACATAAAGGAAACGGGGGATGATAAACGTTAAAATTTTGCTAAATTCGATGATTTTTAGTACGAAACAAAATGCAAGAAAACTTGCTTAAAATGCAATTTTAGGCGAGAATCTGAGATATGAAGGCCAAATCACATATCGTGATACTACATGAAATAGTATCGAAATATTGGTAAAAATGAATATATTTATGTAATATCAAACTACATTAAAAACGTGAAAAAAAACTAAAATGTTCCTGATTTTCCGTTTATATTACCGATGGAAGATGTACACGTAAAACCGCACAATTCCGGCTGAATCGTCGATATATGCAATAAAAACCGAACTTCTCCCCTTTTCCATATCTTACTCAGTATTTCAACGAGAAACAAATAGATGATTGAAAATGAAGTATTTAAGGTTATTATTTAATCAATTATGTGTTTGTCTCATTTTTATCGTATATATAATGAATTAGTAACAATAAACTGGAAATTCACAAAAACGTGAAAAACAGCAAAATATTGCCTAATTCGATGATATTTTGTTTATATCACATAAAGGAAAAGGGGGATGATAAACGTCAAAATATTGCTAAATTCGATGATTTTTAGTACGAAACAAAATGCAAGAAAACTTGCTTAAAATACAATATTATGCGAAATTCTGAGATTTAAAGGCCAAATCAAATATCGTGATACTACATGAAATAGTATCGAAATATTGGTAAAAATGAATATACTTACGTAATATCAAACTACATAAAAAACGTGAAAAAAGTCACTATTACGCCAAATTTGTGGATTTTAACTTCGAATCATAAAGCGAGGTTTCGTATAATTTAGATCCAAGAAAAGACATATGACAATATTGTTTCCAATACAAATGATAAAAATCAATGTGTTTTCATTAGAATGAACTAAAATGTTCCTGATTTTCCGTTTATATTACCGGTGGAAGATGTACACGTAAAACCGCTGTGACGGTAACGCGTTGGTGTTCGGCTGTTTAAGGCTAGGGGTATGGCCTCGTCACATAGTTATAAAAAAAAATAGAAAAACTGGAACTTCGTCTGTGGTAAGGTAAGGAGAAGACACACAAAACACAAGTAAACTTTAACAATGAAATTTTAATTACGTTAAATAAATCAAAACATGAAAATAATGCACAAACAAATTCTTATAATAAAATCAATGAATCAAAATAATAAGAATTCTTAAATGACAAAATGAAAAGTTACGTTAAGGCAAAATAACAAGAAGTGCAATACAACAGGTAAGTGGGAGGTGCTGGAATATTGGCTTAAAGCCACCACCTCTCTCAGTACACTCTAGAGTCTAGCTGGGAGGTGTGCTGGCTACGAAAGCACGGAACATTCTGAAGACTGATGTTGGGGCGACCCCAGACATCGGGTAGTATTGGGGGGCGAGTGCAGGTGCAGCCAGACCGGCGACCAATCAGCGGAGCCGTAGCGATCAACGGGTAGTTTGGTGATTTGGGTCCGAACAGGTGGCGGGCTGCATACGTTTCTGCTCACCCTTGCAAGCCTTGCTGGTGTTGTTGTCGTTGTTGGACATTTCTTCCATAGTCTTTTTATATAATTGTGAAGACGTAATTTTGGAGGGAAGAGCAGGCTCAATCTCTTGAAGGAGATTATCGTCACAACTCTCCCCCGAAGCCTGCGGTTCTGGAAGAAGTACGTCGTTATGTGGTGGAGTAATGGATGGAGTTGCTTCTACTTCATAAACTCTGGAGAGATCATGGGCTAAGATGTTGTCAGACTCTTGGTATAGCGTGTCTCCAGGTTGAATTTCTGCAGGTAGCAAGCCCATAGTAGAAGACGTTGAGATGAGAAGTGGGCGTGCTGCAGGAGGTGTAGGGTGGTGTGGTCCGTATTGATGGTGGACCGAGCACTTTTCAGGTGTGGAGTGAAGTGCTGAAGCTTCAGGATGAGGAAGAGTAGCTCCTTGCCAATTGTTCCGTAGATCCTTGTAGCAGTAGTCGCTGACAGGTGTATTCTTCTCGCCTCGTGGCTGCATCACGACACCACCCACGTCGGTACCATTGGCGTCGACATGGAGGATGAAGGGCTTATCTGACGAGGTGAGAGTGGAATTAGAAGAGGGCATAGGAGCACGATTATTATCCTGAAAGCATTTGGGAAGATCATTAAGGATTTTGGAATTAGAAAGCGCCGACTCCTTGTCAGTGCTTTCGGGAGAAGAAGCCGGGATGGTCTCACTGTGGATGTAGGGTTCTGTGAAGGTAGAACAATTAATCAAGACAGTGGGAGGAGTACCATTATATTGCTTCAGGAGGTTGACGTGGCACAGCTGGGTCTTCCGCCGCCTATCTGGAGTCTCTATCACATAATTATTATTATCCTGCACTCTTTGACGCAGTAGGGTCCTGAAAATCTGTTTTGTAAAGGTGAACCTGGGATAGGGAAATAAGCAAGGACGAAGTCTCCCGGCTTGAATTTTCTTACTTTGCTGGTCTGGTCGTAATGAGTCTTCATTCTCACCTGGGCTTTCAATAGATTATCATGGGCAAAGCGGTGGACTCTCTCTAGAATGTGCTGAAGGTTTTGAGAAACTGGGGCACATTCTGATGCTCACTGAGGTGCATCTCTGAGAGAGTCTTTGAAAGCCTTAAGGGGAGTACGGCACTTACGGCCGTAGAGCATCTCATAAGGAGATACTCCTAGGGACTCATTGGGGAGACTTCTGAAAATACACATTATTAGGTCAATCTGCTTATCCCAATCCTTTGAGGTTTCACTACAAAACTTTTTCAAGAGTGCTTTGATGGTCTGATGACTACGTTCAAGAGAACCCTGTGAAGCAGGATGATAGGGGCTGGATAATACCTGTTTGATGTTGAACTCCTCCAGTGTTCTTTTGAAGAGATCACTGGTGAAGTTGGTGCCACAGTCACTTTGAATCTCCCTGGGAAATCCGTATTGAGTGAAGATCTTCAGTAGATGTTTGATAACCGTAGCAGCCGTGATGTTCTTCACTGGAACTGCTATGGGAAATCTGGTGGTAGGACACAGGATGGTTAGGATGTAGGCGTTACCTGAACTGGTCCGAGGTAAAGGACAACACAGTCTATTATGAGGTCTGTGGAAAGGTTCCGCAGGCACCTGTATGGGAATCAGTGTGCTCTGGGAATGGAGACGTTCGGTTTGCCTGCCATCTGACATGTATGACACTGTTTTACGTACTGTTTGACGTTGTTTACCATACCTGGCCAGTAGTAGTCTTGACGAATCCCATGGTAAGTCTTGTTGAAGCCGTAGTGGGAGAATGCTCCATGGGCCAGGTGTAGAATAGTGGGCCGCAGGCTGGTGGGAATCACAAGTTGTTCGGTGTTGGCCCAATCGTCCTCCTCCTTCAGTTTACTGGGTCTATATCTGCGGTAGAGCAAGTCGTTCTCTAGGAAGAACCCAGGAATACTGTCGGGTTGAGTCTCAGCCTGGAAAAACAATGGTGTTAAAGTAAGATCTTCCCTCTGCAACTTACGGAACTCCAACTTGGTCAGATGCGGGGGTAGTTTCTGAGGGTCTTGAGGGACAGCGGTAGCAGTAGAGTCAGCTGGCTGTGGACGTGCGGCTTGTGCACGGGTGGTCACGAGAACCGGAGGAGAAACTTCATCACTCTCTTGAACCTCTGCTGGAACATACTCGAGAATAGGATTACTTGGCACAGAGTTACACACCTGGGGTTTGTCCATGACGATCAGGTTGGTTGGTTGCAGGTCTTCTGCCAAGTCGTTGCCTAGGAGAAGTTGCACTCCAGGCATGGGAAAAGGCTTTTCCCTGACGGCGACTTGGACTTCCCCGTTCACGTAGGGACAATCCAGGTGGACTCTGGCGAGAGGGTATGGAGTAGTAGCAGTGAGGTCAGTGATGAAGACCGTTTCCCCGGTGTAGACTATGTTGGGCACAGCCGACTTCAAGATGATCGATTGTAGAGCCGCTGTGTCCCTCAAGATCTTCAATTTGAAACGTCCCTCCGGATTTGAACCGTTGGCAGAGACAGTTCCAGTATACAGGTGGTTACTGAAAAGAGAAAGATCATTAACATCAACACCAACATTCATCACAGGCTTACCGGACTTAGGAGGAGTTGGTTTGGGTCGTTGTTGGTCAGTGGTTCCCTTGTATTGAGACTTACCACACTTGTCTATGGTATGTCCATAGAGTCTACAATACTTGCAGTACAGTTGTGAACCAGCTTGATCGGGGCTCACCTTCTCGTAACTGTACCACGACTTCTTACTGGAGGATGGTTCAGGTGTCAGCCGGTGGATGAGGCTGTAAGTGTCAGCCGACTTAGCACACTTCAGGTAGTCGGTTTCTTCTTTATCTGCTAAGTAGAGGCGGACAGGAGGCGGCACACGTCTCAAGAATTCTTCAACAAGCATCAGGTTCACGAGTTCTGTAAAAGTAGAGACATGTGCTGCTTCCAGCCATTTCATGAAATACCTCCGTTTCGTGTTAGCAAAACTCGAGGAAGGTAGTGGTACTTGCCTTCAGGTGGTCACGGAATTTCCTTCTATAACTTTCGGTGGAAAGTAGGTAGGCGTCTAACACTGCTTGTTTCAGAGTGTAGTAGTCATTCTCAGACGCCAAAGTACTGAGTGTGACTGCAGCTCTACCTGTAAGATGGACTCTGAGAAGTGTGGCCCATTGGTCGACAGGCCAACTGAGTTGATTAGCAAGGGTTTCAAAGGTGGTAAAGAACACATCAACTTCTGCTTCTACAAAGGATGGCATTAACTTACTTGCATGTGATATATTAAAACTGACGGGAAGATTTGCAGTAGCTTGCTGGCGTTGAGTGAAGTGTGAAGTTTCCAGGGCGATTTCACGTTGACGACACTCTAGAGCCAGAGTTGCTTGTTGCTTGTCATGTTCGCGTTGCATCTCCAACTCGCGTCGTTTGGTTTCAAGCTGTACTCGTTCCCGCTCCTGGAGTGTTTCAAGCTGTACTCGTTCCCGCTCCTGGAGTAGTGCAACCTCACGTTCCTGGAGGGCGAGTCCACGTTCGTGTTCTTCTCTTCTCAAAGCAGCTTCACGTTCTCTGAGGGTGATTTCTCGTTCTTGTTCTTCTCTTCGTATGGCAGCAGCTCGTTCTTGTTGTTCGAGGGCTTCCCTTTGCTGCTCACGTTCAATCTTGGCCAGCTCTAGTTTAAGTTTCATCGTTGCCAAGTCAGTTTTATCTGCAATATAGTAAGTTTCATGAGTTTCAGAGTCTATCTTACCTTGCTCTAAATAGTAATCCAGCAACAGGTTGTGTAGGTCATTTTTGTTGGCTTGGTAGGGAACTTCTAGTTGATACTCATGTGCAAGAGTTTGTAGTTCAGTCCTCTTGGCACGACTTAAAGTCCCTATTTCACCTGCTGGATTTGCACGGAAAGTTTGGAGACGAAACATGGTGAAATTAGCAAATAAAGGTACACGAATGTTCAATAATGAAATGTCAGAAACAGGACAACGTGGCAACTGGTACCTATCCTGTGTGATCTTTAACAATTAACGTTAAGTGAAAGATATTAAACGATTAAATTAAATCAAGGGCGCAGGAAATCTTGTACCCGGTACTCATGTAAGAGAATAAGGGCAAGAAAATCCTACTAACAAATGAAACAAGGTTTTGAAAACAAATGAAACAGTTAAATGCTTCAAAAGTAAAATTGGTAGTCCAAGGATGTAGGCATACCTTGCCAAGTCTCTATAGGACATAAAGCAAGTTTTTCCTACTGAATTTAATATGATACTTACAGAATTAGCGAATTTTTGTGCTCTGAAAAAATAAGCTAATTCCCTACCGTTGTATGTATCATCATCTCTGACTGACGTGTAGGGGTGCGAGGTGTCAACTGGTGACGAGAACTGCTGCTGAGGTCCCAATTCAGCAACTAAAGTTCGAGCTAGAGGAACTATGGCCCTCTTTATCCTCCTACAGTCAGATTGCAGAAGATTGGGTACTCTTGACCCGGGGCAGACCACAGTACCAGGGTACCAATATGATGATCTGTCAGAATGAGAAATATTCAAGGGACATAGATGGTAAATACGAGTAATAACAAGGAGGGAGAGATGACCAATTAAGAGTATGACTGCGGCCTACAGTCACCACGTAATCCAAAGTTGTCTCACCTTCACTATATGTTACTCTCGTAATGCACAATACACCGCACCTTATAAAAAATGAAATTGAATGAAAAATAGTAAAGCTACGTTAACAAAGTTAAATACGCTTACCATAAATTACCACTTGGCACCAGTACCTGAGTGAAGCTCCTAGGACAGGCCCCCATATAACTTGTGACGGTAACGCGTTGGTGTTCGGCTGTTTAAGGCTAGGGGTATGGCCTCGTCACATAGTTATAAAAAAAAATAGAAAAACTGGAACTTCGTCTGTGGTAAGGTAAGGAGAAGACACACAAAACACAAGTAAACTTTAACAATGAAATTTTAATTACGTTAAATAAATCAAAACATGAAAATAATGCACAAACAAATTCTTATAATAAAATCAATGAATCAAAATAATAAGAATTCTTAAATGACAAAATGAAAAGTTACGTTAAGGCAAAATAACAAGAAGTGCAATACAACAGGTAAGTGGGAGGTGCTGGAATATTGGCTTAAAGCCACCACCTCTCTCAGTACACTCTAGAGTCTAGCTGGGAGGTGTGCTGGCTACGAAAGCACGGAACATTCTGAAGACTGATGTTGGGGCGACCCCAGACATCGGGTAGTATTAGGGGGCGAGTGCAGGTGCAGCCAGACCGGCGACCAATCAGCGGAGCCGTAGCGATCAACGGGTAGTTTGGTGATTTGGGTCCGAACAGGTGGCGGGCTGCATACGTTTCTGCTCACCCTTGCAAGCCTTGCTGGTGTTGTTGTCGTTGTTGGACATTTCTTCCATAGTCTTTTTATATAATTGTGAAGACGTAATTTTGGAGGGAAGAGCAGGCTCAATCTCTTGAAGGAGATTATCGTCACACCGCTCTATTCCGGCTGAAACGTCGATATATGCAATTAAAACCGAACTTCTCCCCTTTTCAATATCTTACTCAGTATTTCAACGAGTAACAAATAGATGATTGAAAATGAAGTATTTAAGGTTATTATCTAATCAATTATGTGTTTGTCTCATTTTTCCCGTATATTCAATGAATTAATAACAATAAACTGGAAATTCACAAAAACATTGAAAAACAGCGAAATATTGCCTAATTCGATGATATTTTGTTTATATCACATAAAGTAAAAAGGGGATGATAAACGTCAAAATATTAATAAATTCGATGATTTTTAGTACGAAACAAAATGCAAGAAAACTTGCTTAAAATGCAATATTATGCGAAATTCTGAGAATTGAAGGCCAAATCACATATCGTGATACTACATGAAATAGTATAGAAATATTGGTAAAAATGAATATACTTACGTAATATCAAACTACATAAAAAACGTGAAAAAAGTCACTATTACGCCAAATTTGTGGATTTTAACTTCGAATCATAAAGCGAGGTTTCGTATTATTTAGATCCAAGAAAAGACATATGACAATGTTGTTTCCAATACAAATGATAAAAATCAATGTGTTTTCATTAGAATTGACTAAAATGTTCCTGATTTTCCGTATATATTACCGATGGAAGATGTACACGTAAAACCGCTCTATTCCGGCTGAAACGTCGATATATGCAATAAAAACCGAACTTCTCCCCTTTTCCATATCTTACTCAGTATTTCAACGAGAAACAAATAGATGATTGAAAATGAAGTATTTAAGGTTATTATCTAATCAATTATGTGTTTGTCTCATTTTTATCATATATTTCATGAATCAATAACAATAAACTGAAAATTCACAAAAACGTTGAAAAACAGCAAAATATTGCCTAATTCGATGATATTTTTTTTATATCACATAAAGGAAAAGGGGGATGATAAACGTCAAAATTTTGCTAAATTCGATGATTTTTAGTACGAAACAAAATGCAAGAAAACTTGCTTAAAATGCAATATTATGCGAAATTCTGAGATTTAAAGGCCAAATCAAATATCGTGATACTACATGAAATAGTATCAAAATATTGGTAAAAATGAATATATTTATGTAATATCAAACTACATCAAAAACGTGAAAAAAGACACTATTATACCATATTTGAGGAAATTAACTTCGAATCATAAAGCGAGGTTTCGTATTATTTAGATCCAAGAATAGACATATGACAATGTTGTTTCTAATACAAATGATAAAAATCAATGTTTTCATTAGAATGAACTAAAATGTTCCTGATTTTCCGTTTATATTACCGATGGAAGATGTTCACGTAAAACCGCTCTATTCCGGCTGAAACGTCGATATATGCAATAAAAACCGAACTTCTCCCATTTTCCATATCCTACTCAGTATTTCAACGAGAAACAAACAGATGATTGAAAAAGAAGTATTTCAGGTTATTATCTAATCAATTATGTGTTTGTCTCATTTTTATCGTATATATCATGAATTAATAACAATAAACTGGAAATTCACAAAAACGTTGAAAAACAGCAAAATATTGCCTAATTCGATGATGTTTTGTTTATATCACATTAAGGAAAAGGGGGATGATAAACGTCAAAATATTACTAAATTCTATGATTTTTAGTACGAAACAAAATGCAAGAAAACTTGCCTAAAATGCAATATTATTCGAAAATCTGAGATATGAAGGCCAAATCATATATCGTGATACTACATGAAATAGTATCGAAATATTGGTAAAAATGAATATACTTACGAAATATCAAACTACATAAAAAACGTGAAAAAAGTCACTATTACGCCAAATTTGTGGATTTTAACTTCGAATCATAAAGCGAGGTTTCGTATTATTTAGATCCAAGAAAAGACATATGACAATGTTGTTTCCAATAAAAATGATAAAAATCAATGTGTTTTTCATTAGAATTGACTAAAATGTTCCTGATTTTCCGTTTATATTACCGATGGAAGATGTACACGTAAAACCGCTCTATTCCGGCTGAAACGTCGATATATGCAATAAAAACCGAACTTCTCCCCTATTCCATATCATACTCAGTATTTCAACGAGAAACAAATAGACGATTGAAAAAGAAGTATTTAAGGTTATTATCTAATCAATTATGTGTTTGTCTCATTTTTATCGTATATATAATGAATTAGTAACAATAAACTGGAAATTCACAAAAACGTTGAAAAACAGCAAAATATTGCCTAATTCGATGATATTTTGTTTATATCACATTAAAGAAAAGGGGGATGATAAACGTCAAAATATTACTAAATTCGATGATTTTAATACGAAACTAAATGCAAGAAAACTTGCCTAAAATGCAATATTATGCGAAATTATGAGATTTGAAGGCCAAATCACATATCGTGATACTACATGAAATAATATCGAAATATTGGTAAAAATGAATATATGTACGTAATATCAAACTACATGAAAAACGTGAAAAAGTCACTATTATGCCAAATTTGTGGATTTTAACTTCGAATCATAAAGCGAGGTTTGGAATTTTTAGATTCAAGAAAAGACATATGACAATGTTGTTTCCAATACAAATGATAAAAATCAATGTGTTTTCATTAGAATTTCCTAAAATGTTCCTGATTTTCCAATTATAATACCGATGGAAGATATACACGTAAAACCGTTCAATTCCAGCTGAAACGGCGATATATGCAATAAAAACCCTACGTCTCCCCTTTTCAATATCTTACTCAGTATTTTAACGAGAAACAAATAGTTGATTGAAAATAAGGTATTTAAGGTTAATTTCTAATCAATTACGTGTTTGCATCATTTTTATCGTATATATAATGAATTTATAACAATAAACTGAAAATTCACAAAAACGTTGAAAAACAGCAAAATATTGCCTAATTCGATGATATTTTGTTTATATCACATTAAAGAGAAGGGGGATGATAAACGTCAAAATATTACTAAATTCGATGATTTTAGTACGAAACAAAATGCAAGAAAACTTGCTTAAAATGCAATATTATGTGAAATACTGAGATTTGAAGGCCAAATCACATATCGTGATACTACATGAAATAGTATCGAAATATTGGTAAAAAATGAATATATTTACGTAATATCAAACTACATGAAAAACGTGTAAAAAGTCACTATTATGCCAAATTTGTGGATTTTAACTTCGAATCATAAAGCGAGGTTTGGAATTTTTAGATTCAAGAAAAGACATATGAAAATGTTGTTTCCAATACAAATGATAAAAATCAATGTGTTTTCATTAGAATTTCCTAAAATGTTCCTGATTTTCCAATTATAATACCGACGGAAGATATACATGTAAAACCGTTCAATTCCAGCTGAAACGGCGATATATGCAATAAAAACCGTACGTCTCCCCTTTTCAATATCTTACTCATTATTTTACCGATAAACAAATAGTTGATTGAAAATGAGGTATTTAAGGTTAATTTCTAATCAATTACGTGTTTGCATCATTTTTATCGTATATATAATGAATTTATACCAATAAACTGAAAATTCACAAAAACGTTGAAAACGGCAAAATATTGCCTAATTTGATGATATTTTGTTTATATCACATTAAAGAGAAGGGGGATGATAAACGTCAAAATATTACTAAATTCGGTGATTTTTAGTACGAAACAATATGCAAGAAAACTTGCTTAAAATGCAATATTAGGCGAGAATCTGAGATATGAAGGCCAAATCACATATCGTGATACTACATGAAATAGTATCGAAATATTGGTAAAAATGAATATACTTACGTAATATCAAACTACATAAAAAACGTGAAAAAAGTCACTATTACGCCATATTTGTGGATTTTAACTTCGAATCATAAAGCGAGATTTCGTATTATTTAGATCCAAGAAAAGACATATGACAATATTGTTTCCAATACAAATGATAAAAATCAATGTGTTTTCATTAGAATTGACTAAAATGTTCCTGATTTTCCGTTTATATTACCGATGGAAGATGTACACGTAAAACCGCTCTATTCCGTCTGAAACGTCGATATATGCAATAAAAACCGAACTTCTTCCCTTTTCAATATCTTACTCAGTATTTCAACGAGTAACAAATAGATGATTGAAAATGAAGTATTTAAGGTTATTATCTAATCAATTATGTGTTTGTCTCATTTTTCCCGTATATTCAATGAATTAATAACAATAAACTGGAAATTCACAAAAACATTGAAAAACAGCAAAATATTGCCTAATTCGATGATATTTTGTTTATATCACATAAAGTAAAAAGGGGCTGATAAACGTCAAAATATTAATAAATTCGACGATTTTTAGTACGAAACAAAATGCAAGAAAACTTGCTTAAAATGCAATATTATGCGAAATTCTGAGATTTGAAGGCCAAATCACATATCGTGATACTACATGAAATAGTATCGAAATATTGGTAAAAATGAATATATTTATGTAATATCAAACTACATTAAAAACGTGAAAAAAAACTAAAATGTTCCTGATTTTCCGTTTATATTACCGATGGAAGATGTATACGTAAAACCGCTCTATTCCGGCTGAAACGTCGATATATGCAATAAAAACCGAACTTCTCCCCCTTTCCATATCTTACTCAGTATTTCAACGAGAAACAAATAGATGATTGAAAATGAAGTATTTAAGGTTATTATCTAATCAATTATGTGTTTGTCTCATTTTTATCGTATATATAATGAATTAGTAACAATAAACTGGAAATTCACAAAAACGTTGAAAAACAGCAAAATATTGCCTAATTCGACGATATTTTGTTTATATCACATTAAAGAAAAGGGGGATGATAAACGTCAAAATATTACTAAATTCGATGATTTTAATACGAAACTAAATGCAAGAAAACTTGCCTAAAATGCAATATTATGCGAAATTCTGAGATTTGAAGGCCAAATCACATATCGTGATACTACATGAAATAGTATCGAAATATTGGTAAAAATGAATATATTTACGTAATATCAAACTACACGAAAAACGTGAAAAAGTCACTATTATGCAAAATTTGTGGATTTTAACTTCGAATCATAAAGCCAGGTTTGGAATTTTTAGATTCAAGAAAAGACATATGACAATGTTGTTTCCAATACAAATGATAAAAATCAATGTGTTTTCATTAGAATTTCCTAAAATGTTCCTGATTTTCCAATTATAATACCGATGGAAGATATACACGTAAAACCGTTCAATTCCAGCTGAAACGGCGATATATGCAATAAAAACCCTACGTCTCCCCTTTTCAATATCTTACTCAGTATTTTAACGAGAAACAAATAGTTGATTGAAAATGAGGTATTTAAGGTTAATTTCTAATCAATTACGTGTTTGCATCATTTTTATCGTATATATAATGAATTTATAACAATAAACTGAAAATTCACAAAAACGTTGAAAAACAGCAAAATATTGCCTAATTCGATGATATTTTGTTTATATCACATTAAAGAAAAGGGGGATGATAAACGTCAAAATATTACTAAATTCGATGATTTTTAGTACGAAACAAAATGCAAGAAAACTTGCTTAAAATGCAATATTATGTGAAATACTGAGATTTGAAGGCCAAATCACATATCGTGATACTACATGAAATAGTATCGAAATATTGGTAAAAAATGAATATATTTACGTAATATCAAACTACATGAAAAACGTGTAAAAAGTCACTATTATGCCAAATTTGTGGATTTTAACTTCGAATCATAAAGCGAGGTTTGGAATTTTTAGATTCAAGAAAAGACATATGACAATGTTGTTTCCAATACAAATGATAAAAATCAATGTGTTTTCATTAGAATTTCCTAAAATGTTCTGATTTTCCAATAATAATACCGACGGAAGATATACATGTAAAACCGTTCAATTCCAGCTGAAACGGCGATATATGCAATAAAAACCGTACGTCTCCCCTTTTCAATATCTTACTCATTATTTTAACGAGAAACAAATAGTTGATTGAAAATGAGGTATTTAAGGTTAATTTCTAATCAATTACGTGTTTGCATCATTTTTATCGTATATATAATGAATTTATACCAAAAACTGAAAATTCACAAAAACGTTGAAAACGGCAAAATATTGCCTAATTCGATGATATTTTGTTTATATCACATTAAGTAAAAGGGGGATGATAAACGTAAAAATATTACTAAATTCGGTGATTTTTAGTACGAAACAATATGCAAGAAAACTTGCTTAAAATGCAATATTAGGCGAAATTCTGAGATTGAAAGCCAAGTTACATATCGTGATACTACATGAAATAGTATCAAAATAATGGTAAAAATGAATATATTTATGTAATATCAAACTACATTAAAAACGTGAAAAAAGACACTATTATACCAAATTTGAGGAATTTAACTTCGTATCATAAAGCAAGGTTTCATATTATTTAGATCCAAGAAAAGACATATGACAATGTTGTTTCCAATACAAATGATAAAAATCAATGTGTTTTCATTAGAATTAACTAAAATGTTCCTGATTTTCCGTTTATATTACCGATGGAAGATGTACACGTAAAACCGCTCTATTCCGGCTGAAACGTCGATATATGCAATAAAAACCGAACTTCTCCCCTTTTCCATATCTGACTCGGTATTTCAACGAGAAACAAATAGATGATTGAAAATGAAGTACTTAAGGTTATTATCTAATCAATTATGTGTTTGTCTCATTTTTATCGTATATTCAATGAATTAATAACAATATACTGTTAATTCACAAAAACATTGAAAAAACAGCAAAATATTGCCTAATTCGATGATATTTTGTTTATATCCCGTAAAGTAAAAAGGGGATGATAAACGTCAAAATATTAATAAATTCGATGATTTTTAGTACGAAACAAAATGCAAGAAAACTTGCTTAAAATGCAATATTATGCGATATTCTGAGAATTGATGGCCAAATCACATATCATGATACTACATGAAATAGTATCGAAATATTGGTAAAAATGAATATGTTTATGTAATATCAAACTACATGAAAAACGTGAAAAAAGTTACTATTATACCAAATTTGAGGATTTTAACTTCGAATCATAAAGCGAGGTTTCGTATTATTTAGATCCAAGAAAAGACATATGACAATGTTGTTTCCAATACAAATGATAAAAATCAATGTGTTTTCTTAGAATTGACTAAAATGTTCCTGATTTTCCGTTTATATTACCGATGGAAGATGTACACGTAAAACCGCTATATTCCGGCTGAAACGTCGATATATGCAATAAAATCGAACTTCTCCCCTTTTCCATATCTTACTCAGTATTTCAACGAGAAACAAATAGATGATTGAAAACGAAGTATTTAAGGCTATTATCTAATCAATTATGTGTTTGTCTCATTTTTATCGTATATTTCATGAATTAATAACAATAAACTGAAAAAATCACAAAAACGTTAAAAAATGGGAAAATATTGCCTAATTCGGTGATATTTTGTTTGTATCACATAAAGGAAAAGGGGATGATAAACGTCAATATATTGCTAAATTCGATGATGTTTAGTAAGAAACAAAATGCAAGAAAACTTGCCTAAAATGCAATATTATTCGAAAATCTGAGATTTTAAGGCCAAATCATATATCGTGACACTACATGAAATAGTATCGAAATATTGGTAAAAATGAATATACTTACGTAATATCAAACTACATAAAAAACGTGAAAAAAGTCACTATTACGCCAAATTTGTTGATTTTAACTTCGAATCATGAAGCGAGGTTTCGTATTATTTAGATCCAAGAAAAGACATATGACAATGTTGTTTCCAATACAAATGATAAAAATCAATTAGTTTTCATTAGAATTGACTAAAATGTTCCTGATTTTCCGTTTATATTACCGATGGAAGATGTACACGTAAAACCGCTCTATTCCGGCTGAAACGTCGATATATGCAATAAAAAACCGAACTTCTCCCCTTTTGCATATCTTACTCAGTATTTCAACGAGAAACAAATAGATGATTGAAAATGAAGTACTTAAGGTTATTATCTAATCAATTATGTGTTTGTCTCATTTTTATCGTATATTTCATGAATAATAACAATAAACTAGAAATTCACAAAAACGTTGAAAAAACGCAAAATATTGCTTAATTCGATGATATTTTGTTTATATCACATTAAAGAAAAGGGGGATGATAAACGTCAAAATATTACTAAATTCGATGATTTTTAGTACGAAACAAAATGCAAGAAAACTTGCTTAAATTGCAATATTATGCGAAATTCTGAGATTTGAAGGCTAAATCACATATCGTGATACTACATGAAATAGTATCGAAATATTGGTAAAAATGAATTTATTTATGTAATATCAAAACTACATTAAAAACGTGAAAAAAAAATAAATGTTCCTGATTATCCGTTTATATTACCGATGGAAGATGTACACGTAAAACCGCACAATTACGGCTGAAACGTCGATATATGCAATAAAAACCGAACTTCTCCCCTTTTCCATATCTTACTCAGTATTTCAACGAGAAACAAATAGATGATTGAAAATGAAGTATTTAAGGTTATTATCTAATCAATTATGTGTTTTTCTCATTTTTATCGTATATATAATGAATTAGTAACAATAAACTGGAAATTCACAAAAACGTTAAAAAACAGCAAAATATTGCCTAATTCGATGATATTTTGTTTATATCACATAAAGGAAAAGGGGGATGATAAACGTCAAAATATTGCTAAATTCGATGATTTTTAGTACGAAACAAAATGCAAGAAAACTTGCTTAAAATGCAATATTATGCGAAATTCTGAGATTTAAAGGCCAAATCAAATATCGTTATACTACATGAAATAGTATCAAAATATTGGTAAAAATGAATATATTTATGTAATATCAAACTACATCAAAAACGTGAAAAAGACACTATTATACCATGTTTGAGGAAATTAACTTCGAATCAAAAAGCGAGGTTTCGTATTATTTAGATCCAAGAATAGACATATGACAATGTTGTTTCCAATACAAATGATAAAAATCAATGTGTTTTCATTAGAATGAACTAAAATGTTCCTGATTTTCCGTTTATATTACCGATGGAAGATATTCACGTAAAACCGCTCTATTCCGGCTGAAACGTCGATATATGCAATAAAAACCGAACTTCTCCCATTTTCCATATCCTACTCAGTATTTCAACGAGAAACAAACAGATGATTGAAAAAGAAGTATTTAAGGTTATTATCTAATCAATTATGTTTTTGTCTCATTTTTATCGTATATATCATGAATTATTAACAATAAACTGGAAATTCACAAAAACGTTGAAAAACAGCAAAATATTGCCTAATTCGATGATATTTTGTTTATATCACATTAAGAAAAAGGGGGATGATAAACGTCAAAATATTACTAAATTCGATGATTTTCAGTACGAAACAAAATGCAAGAAAACTTGCTTAAAATGCAATATTAGGCGAGAATCAGAGATATGAAGGCCAAATCACATATCGTGATACTACATTAAATAGTATCGAAATATTGGTAAAAATGAATATACTTACGTAATATCAAACTACATAAAAAACGTGAAAAATTCACTATAACGCCAAATTTGTGGATTTTAACTTCGAATCAAATATCATCGAATTAGGCAATATTTTGCTGTTTTTCAATGTTTTTGTGAATTTCCAGTTTATTGTTATTAATTCATTGAATATACGGGAAAAATGAGACAAACACATAATTGATTAGATAATAACCTTTGATACTTCATTTTCAATCATCTATTTGTTACTCGTTGAAATACTGAGTAAGATATTGAAAAGGGGAGAAGTTCGGTTTTTATTGCATATATCGACGTTTCAGCCTGAATAGAGCGGTTTTACGTGTACATCTTCCATCGGTAATATAAACGGAAAATCAGGAACATTTTAGTTAATTCTAATGAAAACACATTGATTTTTATCATTTGTATTGGAAACAACATTGTCATGTCTTTTCTTGGATCTAAATAGTATGAAACCTTGCTTTATGATACGAAGATAAATTCCTCAAATTTGGTATAATAGTGTCTTTTTTCACGTTTTTAATGTAGTTTGATATTACATAAATATATTCATTTTTACCATTATTTCGATACTATTTCATGTAGTATCACGATATGTGACTTGGCTTTCAAATCTCAGAATTTCGCCTAATATTGCATTTTAAGCAAGTTTTCTTGCATATTGTTTCGTACTAAAAATCATCGAATTTATTAATATTTTGACGTTTATCATCCCCTTTTTACTTTATGTGATATAAACAAAATATCATCGAATTAGGCAATATTTTGCTGTTTTTCAATGTTTTTGTGAATTTCCAGTTTATTGTTATTAATTCATTGAATATACGGGAAAAATGAGACAAACACATAATTGATTAGATAATAACCTTAAATACTTCATTTTCAATCATCTATTGGTTTCTCGTTGAAATACTGAGTAAGATATGGAAAAGGGGAGAAGTTCGGTTTTTATTGCATATATCGACGTTTCAGCCGGAATAGAGCGGTTTTACGTGTACATCTTCCACCGGTAATATAAACGGAAAATCAGGAACATTTTAGTCAATTCTAATGAAAACACATTGATTTTTATCATTTGTATTGGAAACAACATTGTCATATGTCTTTTCTTGGATCTAAATAATACGAAACCTCGCTTTATGATTCGAAGTTAAAATCCACAAATTTGGCGTAATAGTGACTTTTTTCACGTTTTTTATGTAGTTTGATATTACGTAAGTATATTCATTTTTACCAATATTTTGATACTATTTCATGTAGTATCACGATATTTGATTTGACCTTCAAATCTCAGAATTTCGCATAATATTGCATTTTAAGCAAGTTTTCTTGCATTTTGTTTCGTACTAAAAATCATCGAATTTATTAATATTTTGACGTTTATCAGCCCCTTTTTACTTTATGTGATATAAACAAAATATCATCGAATTAGGCAATATTTTGCTGTTTTTCAATGTTTTTGTGAATTTACAGTTTATTGTTATTAATTCATTGAATATACGGGAAAAATGAGACAAACACATAATTGATTAGATAATAACCTTAAATACTTCATTTTCAATCATCTATTTGTTACTCGTTGAAATACTGAGTAAGATATTGAAAAGGGGAGAAGTTCGGTTTTTTGTGCATATATCGACGTTTCAGCCGGAATAGAGCGGTTTTACGTGAATATCTTCCATCGGTAATATAAACGGAAAATCAGGAACATTTAGTTCATTCTAATGAAAACATTGATTTTTATCATTTGTATTAGAAACAACATTGTCATATGTCTATTCTTGGATCTAAATAATACGAAACCTCGCTTTATGATTCGAAGTTAATTTCCTCAAATATGGTATAATAGTGTCTTTTTTCACGTTTTTGATGTAGTTTGATATTACATAAATATATTCATTTTTACCAATATTTTGATACTGTTTTATGTAGTATCACGATATTTGATTTGACCTTTAAATCTCAGAATTTCGCATAATATTGCATTTTAAGCAAGTTTTCTTGCATTTTGTTTCGTACTAAAAATCATCGAATTTAGCAAAATTTTGACGTTTATCATCCCCTTTTTCCTTTATGTGATATAAACAAAATATCATCGAATTAGGCAAAATTTTGCTGTTTTTCAACGTTTTTGTGAACTTCCAGTTTATTGTTACTAATTCATTATATATACGATAAAAATGAGACAAACACATAATTGATTAGATAATAACCTTAAATACTTCATTTTCAATCATCTATTTGTTTCTCGTTGAAATACTGAGTAAGATATGGAAAAGGGGAGAAGTTCGGTTTTTATTGCATATATCGACGTTTCAGCCGGAATTGTGCGGTTTTACGTGTACATCTTCCATCGGTAATATAAACGGAAAATCAGGAACATTTTAGTTAATTCTAATGAAAACACATTGATTTTTATCATTTGTATTGGAAACAACATTGTCATATGTCTTTTCTTGGATCTAAATAATACAAAAGCTCGCTCTATGATTCGAAGTTAAAATCCTCAAATTTGGAATAATAGTCTTTTTTAACGTTTTTAATGTAGTTTGATATTACATAAATATATTCATTTTTACCAATATTTCGATACTATTTCATGTAGTATCACGATATGTGATTTGGCCTTCAAATCTCAGAATTTCGCATAATATTGCATTTTAAGCAAGTTTTCTTGCATTTTGTTTCGTACTAAAAATCATCGAATTTATTAATATTTTGACGTTTATCATCCCCTTTTTACTTTATGTGATATAAACAAAATATCTTCTAATTAGGCAATATTTTGCTGTTTTTCAATGTTTTTGTGAATTTCCAGTTTATTGTTATTAATTCATTATATGTACGATAAAAATGAAACAAACACATAATTGATTAGATAATAACCTTAAATACTTCATTTTCAATCATCTATTGGTTTCTCGTTGAAATACTGAGTAAGATATTAAAAAGGGGAGATGTTCGGTTTTTATTGCATATATCGACGTTTCAGCCGGAATAGAGCGGTTTTACGTGTACATCTTCCATCTGTAATATAAACGGAAATTCAGGAACATTTTAGTTAATTTTAATGAAAACACATTGATTTTTATCATGTGTATTGGAAACAACATTGTCATATGTCTTTTCTTGGATCTAAAAATTCCAAACCTCGCTTTATGACTCGTAGTTAAAATCCACAAATTTGGCATAATAGTGACTTTTTTCACGTTTTTCATGTAGTTTGATATTACATAAATATGTTAATTTTTAACAATATTTCGATACTATTTTATGTAGTATCACGATATGTGATTTGGCCTTCAAATCTCAGAATTTCGCATAATATTGCATTTTTAAGCAAGTTTTCTTGCATTTTGTTTCGTACTAAAAATCATCGAATTTAGTAATATTTTGACGTTTATCATCCCCCTTTTCTTTAATGTGATATAACAAAATATCATCGAATTAGGCAATATTTGGCGTTTTTTCAACGTTTTTGTGAATTTCTAGTTTATTGTTATTATTCATGAAATATACGATAAAAATGAGACAAACACATAATTGATTAGATAATAACCTTAAGTACTTCATTTTCAATCATCTATTTGTTTCTCGTTGAAATACTGAGTAAGATATGGAAAAGGGGAGAAGTTCGGTTTTTTATTGCATATATCGACGTTTCAGCCGGAATAGAGCGGTTTTACGTGTACATCTTCCATCGTTAATATAAACGGAAAATCAGGAACATTTTAGTCAATTCTAATGAAAACTAATTGATTTTTATCATTTGTATTGGAAACAACATTGTCATATGTCTTTTCTTGGATCTAAATAATACGAAACCTCGCTTCATGATTCGAAGTTAAAATCAACAAATTTGGCGTAATAGTGACTTTTTTCACGTTTTTTATGTAGTTTGATATTACGTAAGTATATTCATTTTTACCAATATTTCGATACTATTTCATGTAGTGTCACGATATATGATTTGGCCTTAAAATCTCAGATTTTCGAATAATATTGCATTTTAGGCAAGTTTTCTTGCATTTTGTTTCTTACTAAACATCATCGAATTTAGCAATATATTGACGTTTATCATCCCCTTTTCCTTTATGTGATACAAACAAAATATCATCGAATTAGGCAATATTTTCCCATTTTTTAACGTTTTTGTGATTTTTCAGTTTATTGTTATTAATTCATGAAATATACGATAAAAATGAGACAAACACATAATTGATTAGATAATAGCCTTAAATACTTCGTTTTCAATCATCTATTTGTTTCTCGTTGAAATACTGAGTAAGATATGGAAAAGGGGAGAAGTTCGATTTTATTGCATATATCGACGTTTCAGCCGGAATAGAGCGGTTTTACGTGTACATCTTCCATCGGTAATATAAACGGAAAATCAGGAACATTTTAGTCAATTCTAAGAAAACACATTGATTTTTATCATTTGTATTGGAAACAACATTGTCATATGTCTTTTCTTGGATCTAAATAATACGAAACCTCGCTTTATGATTCGAAGTTAAAATCCTCAAATTTGGTATAATAGTAACTTTTTTCACGTTTTTCATGTAGTTTGATATTACATAAACATATTCATTTTTACCAATATTTCGATACTATTTCATGTAGTATCACGATATGTGATTTGGCCATCAATTCTCAGAATATCGCATAATATTGCATTTTAAGCAAGTTTTCTTGCATTTTGTTTCGTACTAAAAATCATCGAATTTATTAATATTTTGACGTTTATCATCCCCTTTTTACTTTACGGGATATAAACAAAATATCATCGAATTAGGCAATATTTTGCTGTTTTTCAATGTTTTTGTGAATTAACAGTATATTGTTATTAATTCATTGAATATACGATAAAAATGAGACAAACACATAATTGATTAGATAATAACCTTAAGTACTTCATTTTCAATCATCTATTTGTTTCTCGTTGAAATACCGAGTCAGATATGGAAAAGGGGAGAAGTTCGGTTTTATTGCATATATCGACGTTTCAGCCGGAATAGAGCGGTTTTACGTGTACATCTTCCATCGGTAATATAAACGGAAAATCAGGAACATTTTAGTTAATTCTAATGAAAACACATTGATTTTTATCATTTGTATTGGAAACAACATTGTCATATGTCTTTTCTTGGATCTAAATAATATGAAACCTTGCTTTATGATACGAAGTTAAATTCCTCAAATTTGGTATAATAGTGTCTTTTTTCACGTTTTTAATGTAGTTTGATATTACATAAATATATTCATTTTTACCATTATTTTGATACTATTTCATGTAGTATCACGATATGTAACTTGGCTTTCAAATCTCAGAATTTCGCCTAATATTGCATTTTAAGCAAGTTTTCTTGCATATTGTTTCGTACTAAAAATCACCGAATTTAGTAATATTTTTACGTTTATCATCCCCCTTTTACTTAATGTGATATAAACAAAATATCATCGAATTAGGCAATATTTTGCCGTTTTCAACGTTTTTGTGAATTTTCAGTTATTGGTATAAATTCATTATATATACGATAAAAATGATGCAAACACGTAATTGATTAGAAATTAACCTTAAATACCTCATTTTCAATCAACTATTTGTTTCTCGTTAAAATAATGAGTAAGATATTGAAAAGGGGAGACGTACGGTTTTTATTGCATATATCGCCGTTTCAGCTGGAATTGAACGGTTTTTACATGTATATCTTCCGTCGGTATTATTATTGGAAAATCAGAACATTTTAGGAAATTCTAATGAAAACACATTGATTTTTATCATTTGTATTGGAAACAACATTGTCATATGTCTTTTCTTGAATCTAAAAATTCCAAACCTCGCTTTATGATTCGAAGTTAAAATCCACAAATTTGGCATAATAGTGACTTTTTACACGTTTTTCATGTAGTTTGATATTACGTAAATATATTCATTTTTTACCAATATTTCGATACTATTTCATGTAGTATCACGATATGTGATTTGGCCTTCAAATCTCAGTATTTCACATAATATTGCATTTTAAGCAAGTTTTCTTGCATTTTGTTTCGTACTAAAAATCATCGAATTTAGTAATATTTTGACGTTTATCATCCCCCTTTTCTTTAATGTGATATAAACAAAATATCATCGAATTAGGCAATATTTTGCTGTTTTTCAACGTTTTTGTGAATTTTCAGTTTATTGTTATAAATTCATTATATATACGATAAAAATGATGCAAACACGTAATTGATTAGAAATTAACCTTAAATACCTCATTTTCAATCAACTATTTGTTTCTCGTTAAAATACTGAGTAAGATATTGAAAAGGGGAGACGTAGGGTTTTTATTGCATATATCGCCGTTTCAGCTGGAATTGAACGGTTTTACGTGTATATCTTCCATCGGTATTATAATTGGAAAATCAGGAAAATTTTAGGAAATTCTAATGAAAACACATTGATTTTTATCATTTGTATTGGAAACAACATTGTCATGTCTTTTCTTGAATCTAAAAATTCCAAACCTGGCTTTATGATTCGAAGTTAAAATCCACAAATTTGGCATAATAGTGACTTTTTCACGTTTTTCATGTAGTTTGATATTACGTAAATATATTCATTTTTACCAATATTTCGATACTATTTCATGTAGTATCACGATATGTGATTTGGCCTTCAAATCTCAGAATTTCGCATAATATTGCATTTTAGGCAAGTTTTCTTGCATTTAGTTTCGTATTAAAATCATCGAATTTAGTAATATTTTGACGTTTATCATCCCCCTTTTCTTTAATGTGATATAAACAAAATATCGTCGAATTAGGCAATATTTTGCTGTTTTTCAACGTTTTTGTGAATTTCCAGTTTATTGTTACTAATTCATTATATATACGATAAAAATGAGACAAACACATAATTGATTAGATAATAACCTTAAATACTTCATTTTCAATCATCTATTTGTTTCTCGTTGAAATACTGAGTAAGATATGGAAAAGGGGAGAAGTTCGGTTTTTATTGCATATATCGACGTTTCAGCCGGAATAGAGCGGTTTTACGTATACATCTTCCATCGGTAATATAAACGGAAAATCAGGAACATTTTAGTTTTTTTTTCACGTTTTTAATGTAGTTTGATATTACATAAATATATTCATTTTTTACCAATATTTCGATACTATTTCATGTAGTATCACGATATGTGATTTGGCCTTCAAATCTCAGAATTTCGCATAATATTGCATTTTAAGCAAGTTTTCTTGCATTTTGTTTCGTACTAAAAATCATCGAATTTATTAATATTTTGACGTTTATCAGCCCCTTTTTACTTTATGTGATATAAACAAAATATCATCGAATTAGGCAATATTTTGCTGTTTTTCAATGTTTTTGTGAATTTCCAGTTTATTGTTATTAATTCATTGAATATACGGGAAAAATGAGACAAACACATAATTGATTAGATAATAACCTTAAATACTTCATTTTCAATCATCTATTTGTTACTCGTTGAAATACTGAGTAAGATATTGAAAAGGGAAGAAGTTCGGTTTTTATTGCATATATCGACGTTTCAGACGGAATAGAGCGGTTTTACGTGTACATCTTCCATCGGTAATATAAACGGAAAATCAGGAACATTTTAGTCAATTCTAATGAAAACACATTGATTTTTATCATTTGTATTGGAAACAATATTGTCATATGTCTTTTCTTGGATCTAAATAATACGAAATCTCGCTTTATGATTCGAAGTTTAAAATCCACAAATATGGCGTAATAGTGACTTTTTTCACGTTTTTTATGTAGTTTGATATTACGTAAGTATATTCATTTTTACCAATATTTCGATACTATTTCATGTAGTATCACGATATGTGATTTGGCCTTCATATCTCAGATTCTCGCCTAATATTGCATTTTAAGCAAGTTTTCTTGCATATTGTTTCGTACTAAAATCACCGAATTTAGTAATATTTTTACGTTTATCATCCCCCTTTTACTTAATGTGATATAAACAAAATATCATCAAATTAGGCAATATTTTGCCGTTTTCAACGTTTTTGTGAATTTTCAGTTTATTGGTATAAATTCATTATATATACGATAAAAATGATGCAAACACGTAATTGATTAGAAATTAACCTTAAATACCTCATTTTCAATCAACTATTTGTTTCTCGGTAAAATAATGAGTAAGATATTGAAAAGGGGAGACGTACGGTTTTTATTGCATATATCGCCGTTTTCAGCTGGAATTGAACGGTTTTACATGTATATCTTCCGTCGGTATTATAATTGGAAAATCAGGAACATTTTAGGAAATTCTAATGAAAACACATTGATTTTTATCATTTGTATTGGAAACAACATTTTCATATGTCCTTTTCTTGAATCTAAAAATTCCAAACCTCGCTTTATGATTCGAAGTTAAAATCCACAAATTTGGCATAATAGTGACTTTTTACACGTTTTTCATGTAGTTTGATATTACGTAAATATATTCATTTTTTACCAATATTTCGATACTATTTCATGTAGTATCACGATATGTGATTGGGCCTTCAAATCTCAGTATTTCACATAATATTGCATTTTAAGCAAGTTTTCTTGCATTTTGTTTCGTACTAAAAATCATCGAATTTAGTAATATTTTGACGTTTATCATCCCCCTTCTCTTTAATGTGATATAAACAAAATATCATCGAATTAGGCAATATTTTGCTGTTTTTTCAACGTTTTTGTGAATTTTCAGTTTATTGTTATAAATTCATTATATATACGATAAAAATGATGCAAACACGTAATTGATTAGAAATTAACCTTAAATACCTTATTTTCAATCAACTATTTGTTTCTCGTTAAATACTGAGTAAGATATTGAAAAGGGGAGACGTAGGGTTTTTATTGCATATATCGCCGTTTCAGCTGGAATTGAACGGTTTTACGTGTATATCTTCCATCGGTATTATAATTGGAAAATCAGGAACATTTTAGGAAATTCTAATGAAAACACATTGATTTTTATCATTTGTATTGGAAAACAACATTGTCATATGTCTTTTCTTGAATCTAAAAATTCCAAGCCTCGCTTTATGATTCGAAGTTAAAATCCACAAATTTGGCATAATAGTGACTTTTTCACGTTTTTCATGTAGTTTGATATACGTACATATATTCATTTTTACCAATATTTCGATATTATTTCATGTAGTATCACGATATGTGATTTGGCCTTCAAATCTCATAATTTCGCATAATATTTGCATTTTAGGCAAGTTTTCTTGCATTTAGTTTCGTATTAAAATCATCGAATTTAGTAATATTTTGACGTTTATCATCCCCCTTTTTCTTTAATGTGATATAAACAAAATATCATCGAATTAGGCAATATTTTGCTGTTTTTTCAACGTTTTTGTGAATTTCCAGTTTATTGTTACTAATTCATTATATATACGATAAAAATGAGACAAACACATAATTGATTAGATAATAACCTTAAATACTTCTTTTTCAATCGTCTATTTGTTTCTCGTTGAAATACTGAGTATGATATGGAATAGGGGAGAAGTTCGGTTTTTATTGCATATATCGACGTTTCAGCCGGAATAGAGCGGTTTTACGTGTACATCTTCCATCGGTAATATAAACGGAAAATCAGGAACATTTTAGTCAATTCTAATGAAAACACATTGATTTTTATCATTTTTATTGGAAACAACATTGTCATATGTCTTTTCTTGGATCTAAATAATACGAAACCTCGCTTTATGATTCGAAGTTAAAATCCACAAATTTGGCGTAATAGTGACTTTTTTCACGTTTTTTATGTAGTTTGATATTACGTAAGTATATTCATTTTTACCAATATTTCGATACTATTTCATGTAGTATCACGATATGTGATTTGGCCTTCAATTCTCAGAATTTCGAAATATTGCATTTTAGCAATTCTTGCATTTGTTTCGTACTATCATGAAGGCATTTTTTCGTTTTTACTAAAAATCATCGAATTAGGCAATATTTTGCTGTTTTTCAATGTTTTTGTGAATTTCCAGTTTATTGTTATTAATTCATTGAATATACGGGAAAAAATGAGAAAACACATAATTGATTAGATAATAACCTAAATACTTCATTTTCAATCATCTATTGTTACTCGTTGAAATACTGAGTAAGATATTGAAAAGGGGAGAAGTTCGGTTTAATTGCATATATCGACGTTTCAGCCGGAATAGAGCGGTTTTACGTGTACATCTTCCATCGGTAATATAAACGGAAAATCAGGAACATTTTAGTTCATTCTAATGAAAACACATTGATTTTTATCATTTGTATTGGAAACAATATTGTCATTGTCTTTTCTTGGATCTAAATTATACGAAACCTCGCTTTATGATTCGAAGTTAAAATCCACAAATTTGGCGTAATAGTGACTTTTTTTCACGTTTTTTTATGTAGTTTGATATTACGTAAGTATATTCATTTTTACCAATATTTCGATACTATTTCATGTAGTATCACGATATTTGATTTGGCCTTAAATCTCAGAATTTCGCATAATATTGTATTTTAAGCAAGTTTTCTTGCATTTTGTTTCGTACTAAAAATCATCGAATTTAGCAATATTTTGACGTTATCATCCCCCTTTTCCTTTATGATATAAAACAAAATATCATCGAATTAGGCAATATTTTGCTGTTTTTCACGTTTTTGTGAATTTCCAGTTTTATTGTTACTAATCATTATATATACGATAAAATGAGACAACACAATTGATTAAAAATAACCTTAAATACTTCATTTTCAATCATCTATTTGTTTCTCGTTGAAATACTGAGTAAGATATGGAAAAGGGGAGAATTTCGGTTTTTATTGCATATATCGACGATTCAGCCGGAATTGTGCGGTTTTACGTGTACATCTTCCATCGGTAAATAAACGGAAAATCAGGAACATTTTAGTTTTTTTTCACGTTTTTAATGTAGTTTGATATTACATAAATATATCATTTTTTACCAATATTTCGATACTATTTCATGTAGTATCACGATATGTGATTTGGCCTTCATATCTCAGATTCTCGCTAAAATTGCATTTTAAGCAAGTTTTCTTGCATTTTTGTTTCGTACTAAAAATCATCGAATTTAGCAAAATTTTAACGTTTATCATCCCCCGTTTCCTTTATGTGATATAAACAAATATCATCGAATTAGGCAAATTTTGCTGTTTTTCAACGTTTTTGTGAATTTCAAGTTTATTGTACTAATTCAATATATATACGATAAAAATGAGACAAACACATAATTGATTAGATAATAACCTTAAATACTTCATTTCAATCATCTATTTGTTTCTCGTTGAAATACTGAGTAAGATATGGAAAAGGGGAGAAGTTCGGTTTTTATTGCATATATCGACGTTTCAGCCGGAATTGTGCGGTTTTACGTGTACATCTTCCATCGGTAATATAAACGGAAAATCAGGAACATTTTAGTTAATTCTAATGAAAACACATTGATTTTTATCATTTGTATTGGAAACAACATTGTCATGTGGTCTTTTCTTGGATCTAAATAATACGAAACCTCCGCTTTATGATTCGAAGTTAAAATCCTCAAATTTGGTATAATAGTAACTTTTTTCACGTTTTTCATGTAGTTTGATATTACATAAATATATTAATTTTTACCAATATTTCGATACTATTTCATGTAGTATCACGATATGTGATTTGGCCTTCAATTCTCAGAATTTCGCATAATATTGCTTTTAAAGCAAGTTTTCTTGCATTTTGTTTCGTACTAAAAATCATCGAATTTATTAATATTTTGACGTTTATCATCCCCTTTTTACTTTATGTGATATAAACAAAATATCATCGAATTAGGCAATATTTTGCTGTTTTTCAATGTTTTTGTGAATTTCCAGTTTATTGTTATTAATTCATTGAATATACGATAAAAATGAGACAAACACATAATTGATTAGATAATAACCTTAAATACTTCATTTTCAATCATCTATTTGTTACTCGTTGAAATACTGAGTAAGATATTGAAAAGGGGAGAAGTTCGGTTTTTATTGCATATATCGACGTTTCAGCCGGAATAGAGCGGTTTTACGTGTACATTTTCCATCGGTAATATAAACGGAAAATCAGGAACATTTTAGTCAATTCTAATGAAAACACATTGATTTTTATCATTTGTATTGGAAACAACATTGTCATATGTCTTTCTTGGATCTAAATTATACGAAACCTCCCTCTATGATTCGAAGTTAAAATCCACAAATTTGGCGTAATAGTGACTTTTTTCACGTTTTTTTATGTAGTTTGATATTACGTAAGTATATTCATTTTTACCAATATTTCGATACTATTTCATGTAGTATTCACGATATATGATTTGGCCTTCATATCTCAGATTTTCCAATAATATTGCATTTTAGGCAAGTTTTCTTGCATTTTGTTTCTTACTAAACATCATCGAATTTAGCAATATTTTGACGTTTATCATCCACTTTTCCTTTATGTGATATAAACAAAATATCATCGAATTAGGCAATATTTTGCCATTTTTTAACGTTTTTGTGAATTTTCAGTTTATTGTTATTAATTCATTGAAATATATGATAAAAATGAGACAAACACATAATTGATTAGATAATAACCTTAAATACTTCATTTTCAATCATCTATTTGTTTCTCGTTGAAATACTGAGTAAGATATGGAAAAGGGGAGAAGTTCGGTTTTTATTGCATATATCGACGTTTCAGCCGGAATAGAGCGGTTTTACGTGTACATCTTCCATCGGTAATATAAACGGAAAATCAGGAACATTTTTAGTCAATTCTAATGAAAAGACATTGATTTTTATCATTTGTATTGGAAACAATATTGTCATATGTCTTTTCTTGGATCTAAATAATACGAAACCTCGCTTTATGATTCGAAGTTAAAATCCTCAAATTTGGTATAATAGTAACTTTTTTCACGTTTTTCATGTAGCTTGATATTACATAAATATATTCATTTTTACCAATATTTCGATACTATTTCATGTAGTATCACGATATGTGATTTGGCCTTCAATTCTCAGAATTTCGAATAATATTGCATTTTAAGCAAGTTTTCTTGCATTTTGTTTCGTACTAAAAATCATCGAATTTATTAATATTTTGACGTTTATCATCCCCTTTTTACTTTATGTGATATAAACAAAATATCATCGAATTAGGCAATATTTTGCTGTTTTTCAATGTTTTTGTGAATTTCCAGTTTATTGTTATTAATTCATTGAATATACGGGAAAAATGAGACAAACACATAATTGATTAGATAATAACCTTAAATACTTCATTTTCAATCATCTATTTGTTACTCGTTGAAATACTGAGTAAGATATTGAAAAGGGGAGAAGTTCGGTTTTAATTGCATATATCGACGTTTCAGCCGGAATAGAGCGGTTTTACGTGTACATCTTCCATCGGTAATATAAACGGAAAATCAGGAACATTTTAGTTCATTCTAATGAAAACACATTGATTTTTATCATTTGTATTGGAAACAATATTGTCATATGTCTTTTCTTGGATCTAAATTATACGAAACCTCGCTTTATGATTCGAAGTTAAAATCCACAAATTTGGCGTAATAGTGACTTTTTCACGTTTTTTATGTAGTTTGATATTACGTAAGTATATTCATTTTTACCAATATTTCGATACTATTTCATGTAGTATCACGATATTTGATTTGGCCTTTAAATCTCAGAATTTCGCATAATATTGTATTTTAAGCAAGTTTTCTTGCATTTTGTTTCGTACTAAAAATCATCGAATTTAGCAATATTTTGACGTTTATCATCCCCCTTTTCCTTTATGTGATATAAACAAAATATCATCGAATTAGGCAATATTTTGCTGTTTTTCACGTTTTTGTGAATTTCCAGTTTATTGTTACTAATTCATTATATATACGATAAAAATGAGACAAACACATAATTGATTAAATAATAACCTTAAATACTTCATTTTCAATCATCTATTTGTTTCTCGTTGAAATACTGAGTAAGATATGGAAAAGGGGAGAAGTTCGGTTTTTATTGCATATATCGACGATTCAGCCGGAATTGTGCGGTTTTACGTGTACATCTTCCATCGGTAATATAAACGGAAAATCAGGAACATTTTAGTTTTTTTTTCACGTTTTTAATGTAGTTTGATATTACATAAATATATTCATTTTTACCAATATTTCGATACTATTTCATGTACTATCACGATATGTGATTTGGCCTTCATATCTCAGATTCTCGCCTAAAATTGCATTTTAAGCAAGTTTTCTTGCATTTTGTTTCGTACTAAAAATCATCGAATTTAGCAAAATTTTAACGTTTATCATCCCCCGTTTCCTTTATGTGATATAAACAAAATATCATCGAATTAGGCAATATTTTGCTGTTTTTCAAACGTTTTTGTGAATTTCAAGTTTATTGTTACTAATTCAATATATATACGATAAAAATGAGACAAACACATAATTGATTAGATAATAACCTTAAATACTTCATTTTCAATCATCTATTTGTTTCTCGTTGAAATACTGAGTAAGATATGGAAAAGGGGAGAAGTTCGGTTTTTATTGCATATATCGACGTTTCAGCCGAATTGTGCGGTTTTACGTGTACATCTTCCATCGGTAATATAAACGGAAAATCAGGAACATTTTAGTTAATTCTAATGAAAACACATTGATTTTTATCATTTGTATTGGAAACAACATTGTCATGTGTCTTTTCTTGGATCTAAATAATACGAAACCTCGCTTTATGATTCGAAGTTAAAATCCTCAAATTTGGTATAATAGTAACTTTTTTCACGTTTTTTCATGTAGTTTGATATTACATAAATATATTAATTTTTACCAATATTTCGATACTATTTCATGTAGTATCACGATATGTGATTTGGCCTTCAATTCTCAGAATTTCGCATAATATTGCTTTTAAAGCAAGTTTTCTTGCATTTTGTTTCGTACTAAAAATCATCGAATTTATTAATATTTTGACGTTTATCATCCCCTTTTTACTTTATGTGATATAAACAAAATATCATCGAATTAGGCAATATTTTGCTGTTTTTCAATGTTTTTGTGAATTTCCAGTTTATTGTTATTAATTCATTGAATATACGATAAAAATGAGACAAACACATAATTGATTAGATAATAACCTTAAATACTTCATTTTCAATCATCTATTTGTTACTCGTTGAAATACTGAGTAAGATATTGAAAAGGGGAGAAGTTCGGTTTTATTGCATATATCGACGTTTCAGCCGGAATAGAGCGGTTTTACGTGTACATTTTCCATCGGTAATATAAACGGAAAATCAGGAACATTTTAGTCAATTCTAATGAAAACACATTGATTTTTATCATTTGTATTGGAAACAACATTGTCATATGTCTTTTCTTGGATCTAAATTATACGAAACCTCCCTCTATGATTCGAAGTTAAAATCCACAAATTTGGCGTAATAGTGACTTTTTTCACGTTTTTTATGTAGTTTGATATTACGTAAGTATATTCATTTTTACCAATATTTCGATACTATTTCATGTAGTATCACGATATATGATTTGGCCTTCATATCTCAGATTTTCCAATAATATTGCATTTTAGGCAAGTTTTCTTGCATTTTGTTTCTTACTAAACATCATCGAATTTAGCAATATTTTGACGTTTATCATCCACTTTTCCTTTATGTGATATAAACAAAATATCATCGAATTAGGCAATATTTTGCCATTTTTTAACGTTTTTGTGAATTTTCAGTTTATTGTTATTAATTCATGAAATATATGATAAAAATGAGACAAACACATAATTGATTAGATAATAACCTTAAATACTTCATTTTCAATCATCTATTTGTTTCTCGTTGAAATACTGAGTAAGATATGGAAAAGGGGAGAAGTTCGGTTTTTATTGCATATATCGACGTTTCAGCCGGAATAGAGCGGTTTTACGTGTACATCTTCCATCGGTAATATAAACGGAAAATCAGGAACATTTTAGTCAATTCTAATGAAAAGACATTGATTTTTATCATTTGTATTGGAAACAATATTGTCATATGTCTTTTCTTGGATCTAAATAATACGAAACCTCGCTTTATGATTCGAAGTTAAAATCCTCAAATTTGGTATAATAGTAACTTTTTTCACGTTTTTCATGTAGCTTGATATTACATAAATATATTCATTTTTACCAATATTTCGATACTATTTCATGTAGTATCACGATATGTGATTTGGCCTTCAATTCTCAGAATTTCGAATAATATTGCATTTTAAGCAAGTTTTCTTGCATTTTGTTTCGTACTAAAAATCATCGAATTTATTAATATTTTGACGTTTATCATCCCCTTTTTACTTTATGTGATATAAACAAAATATCATCGAATTAGGCAATATTTTGCTGTTTTTCAATGTTTTTGTGAATTTCCAGTTTATTGTTATTAATTCATTGAATATACGGGAAAAATGAGACAAACACATAATTGATTAGATAATAACCTTAAATACTTCATTTTCAATCATCTATTTGTTACTCGTTGAAATACTGAGTAAGATATTGAAAAGGGGAGAAGTTCGGTTTTAATTGCATATATCGACGTTTCAGCCGGAATAGAGCGGTTTTACGTGTACATCTTCCATCGGTAATATAAACGGAAAATCAGGAACATTTTAGTTCATTCTAATGAAAACACATTGATTTTTATCATTTGTATTGGAAACAATATTGTCATATGTCTTTTCTTGGATCTAAATTATACGAAACCTCGCTTTATGATTCGAAGTTAAAATCCACAAATTTGGCGTAATAGTGACTTTTTTCACGTTTTTTATGTAGTTTGATATTACGTAAGTATATTCATTTTTACCAATATTTCGATACTATTTCATGTAGTATCACGATATTTGATTTGGCCTTTAAATCTCAGAATTTCGCATAATATTGTATTTTAAGCAAGTTTTCTTGCATTTTGTTTCGTACTAAAAATCATCGAATTTAGCAATATTTTGACGTTTATCATCCCCCTTTTCCTTTATGTGATATAAACAAAATATCATCGAATTAGGCAATATTTTGCTGTTTTTCACGTTTTTGTGAATTTCCAGTTTATTGTTACTAATTCATTATATATACGATAAAAATGAGACAAACACATAATTGATTAAATAATAACCTTAAATACTTCATTTTCAATCATCTATTTGTTTCTCGTTGAAATACTGAGTAAGATATGGAAAAGGGGAGAAGTTCGGTTTTTATTGCATATATCGACGATTCAGCCGGAATTGTGCGGTTTTACGTGTACATCTTCCATCGGTAATATAACGGAAAATCAGGAACATTTTAGTTTTTTTTCACGTTTTTAATGTAGTTTGATATTACATAAATATATTCATTTTTACCAATATTTCGATACTATTTCATGTACTATCACGATATGTGATTTGGCCTTCATATCTCAGATTCTCGCCTAAAATTGCATTTTAAGCAAGTTTTCTTGCATTTTGTTTCGTACTAAAAATCATCGAATTTAGCAAAATTTTAACGTTTATCATCCCCCCGTTTCCTTTATGTGATATAAACAAAATATCATCGAATTAGGCAATATTTTGCTGTTTTTCAACGTTTTTGTGAATTTCAAGTTTATTGTTACTAATTCAATATATATACGATAAAATGAGACAAACACATAATTGATTAGATAATAACCTTAAATACTTCATTTTCAATCATCTATTTGTTTCTCGTTGAAATACTGAGTAAGATATGGAAAAGGGGAGAAGTTCGGTTTTTATTGCATATATCGACGTTTCAGCCGGAATTGTGCGGTTTTACGTGTACATCTTCCATCGGTAATATAAACGGAAAATCAGGAACATTTTAGTTAATTCTAATGAAAACACATTGATTTTTATCATTTGTATTGGAAACAACATTGTCATGTGTCTTTTCTTGGATCTAAATAATACGAAACCTCGCTTTATGATTCGAAGTTAAAATCCTCAAATTTGGTATAATAGTAACTTTTTTCACGTTTTTCATGTAGTTTGATATTACATAAATATATTAATTTTTACCAATATTTCGATACTATTTCATGTAGTATCACGATATGTGATTTGGCCTTCAATTCTCAGAATTTCGCATAATATTGCTTTTAAAGCAAGTTTTCTTGCATTTTGTTTCGTACTAAAAATCATCGAATTTATTAATATTTTGACGTTTATCATCCCCTTTTTACTTTATGTGATATAAACAAAATATCATCGAATTAGGCAATATTTTGCTGTTTTTCAATGTTTTTGTGAATTTCCAGTTTATTGTTATTAATTCATTGAATATACGATAAAAATGAGACAAACACATAATTGATTAGATAATAACCTTAAATACTTCATTTTCAATCATCTATTTGTTACTCGTTGAAATACTGAGTAAGATATTGAAAAGGGGAGAAGTTCGGTTTTTATTGCATATATCGACGTTTCAGCCGGAATAGAGCGGTTTTACGTGTACATTTTCCATCGGTAATATAAACGGAAAATCAGGAACATTTTAGTCAATTCTAATGAAAACACATTGATTTTTATCATTTGTATTGGAAACAACATTGTCATATGTCTTTTCTTGGATCTAAATTATACGAAACCTCCCTCTATGATTCGAAGTTAAAATCCACAAATTTGGCGTAATAGTGACTTTTTTCACGTTTTTTATGTAGTTTGATATTACGTAAGTATATTCATTTTTACCAATATTTCGATACTATTTCATGTAGTATCACGATATATGATTTGGCCTTCATATCTCAGATTTTCCAATAATATTGCATTTTAGGCAAGTTTTCTTGCATTTTGTTTCTTACTAAACATCATCGAATTTAGCAATATTTTGACGTTTATCATCCACTTTTCCTTTATGTGATATAAACAAAATATCATCGAATTAGGCAATATTTTGCCATTTTTTAACGTTTTTGTGAATTTTCAGTTTATTGTTATTAATTCATGAAATATATGATAAAAATGAGACAAACACATAATTGATTAGATAATAACCTTAAATACTTCATTTTCAATCATCTATTTGTTTCTCGTTGAAATACTGAGTAAGATATGGAAAAGGGGAGAAGTTCGGTTTTTATTGCATATATCGACGTTTCAGCCGGAATAGAGCGGTTTTACGTGTACATCTTCCATCGGTAATATAAACGGAAAATCAGGAACATTTTAGTCAATTCTAATGAAAAGACATTGATTTTTATCATTTGTATTGGAAACAATATTGTCATATGTCTTTTCTTGGATCTAAATAATACGAAACCTCGCTTTATGATTCGAAGTTAAAATCCTCAAATTTGGTATAATAGTAACTTTTTTCACGTTTTTCATGTAGCTTGATATTACATAAATATATTCATTTTTACCAATATTTCGATACTATTTCATGTAGTATCACGATATGTGATTTGGCCTTCAATTCTCAGAATTTCGAATAATATTGCATTTTAAGCAAGTTTTCTTGCATTTTGTTTCGTACTAAAAATCATCGAATTTATTAATATTTTGACGTTTATCATCCCCTTTTTACTTTATGTGATATAAACAAAATATCATCGAATTAGGCAATATTTTGCTGTTTTTCAATGTTTTTGTGAATTTCCAGTTTATTGTTATTAATTCATTGAATATACGGGAAAAATGAGACAAACACATAATTGATTAGATAATAACCTTAAATACTTCATTTTCAATCATCTATTTGTTACTCGTTGAAATACTGAGTAAGATATTGAAAAGGGGAGAAGTTCGGTTTTAATTGCATATATCGACGTTTCAGCCGGAATAGAGCGGTTTTACGTGTACATCTTCCATCGGTAATATAAACGGAAAATCAGGAACATTTTAGTTCATTCTAATGAAAACACATTGATTTTTATCATTTGTATTGGAAACAATATTGTCATATGTCTTTTCTTGGATCTAAATTATACGAAACCTCGCTTTATGATTCGAAGTTAAAATCCACAAATTTGGCGTAATAGTGACTTTTTTCACGTTTTTTATGTAGTTTGATATTACGTAAGTATATTCATTTTTACCAATATTTCGATACTATTTCATGTAGTATCACGATATTTGATTTGGCCTTTAAATCTCAGAATTTCGCATAATATTGTATTTTAAGCAAGTTTTCTTGCATTTTGTTTCGTACTAAAAATCATCGAATTTAGCAATATTTTGACGTTTATCATCCCCCTTTTCCTTTATGTGATATAAACAAAATATCATCGAATTAGGCAATATTTTGCTGTTTTTCACGTTTTTGTGAATTTCCAGTTTATTGTTACTAATTCATTATATATACGATAAAAATGAGACAAACACATAATTGATTAAATAATAACCTTAAATACTTCATTTTCAATCATCTATTTGTTTCTCGTTGAAATACTGAGTAAGATATGGAAAAGGGGAGAAGTTCGGTTTTTATTGCATATATCGACGATTCAGCCGGAATTGTGCGGTTTTACGTGTACATCTTCCATCGGTAATATAACGGAAAATCAGGAACATTTTAGTTTTTTTTCACGTTTTTAATGTAGTTTGATATTACATAAATATATTCATTTTTACCAATATTTCGATACTATTTCATGTAGTATCACGATATGTGATTTGGCCTTCATATCTCAGATTCTCGCCTAAAATTGCATTTTAAGCAAGTTTTCTTGCATTTTGTTTCGTACTAAAAATCATCGAATTTAGCAAAATTTTAACGTTTATCATCCCCCGTTTCCTTTATGTGATATAAACAAAATATCATCGAATTAGGCAATATTTTGCTGTTTTTCAACGTTTTTGTGAATTTCAAGTTTATTGTTACTAATTCAATATATATACGATAAAAATGAGACAAACACATAATTGATTAGATAATAACCTTAAATACTTCATTTTCAATCATCTATTTGTTTCTCGTTGAAATACTGAGTAAGATATGGAAAAGGGGAGAAGTTCGGTTTTTATTGCATATATCGACGTTTCAGCCGGAATTGTGCGGTTTTACGTGTACATCTTCCATCGGTAATATAAACGGAAAATCAGGAACATTTTAGTTAATTCTAATGAAAACACATTGATTTTTATCATTTGTATTGGAAACAACATTGTCATGTGTCTTTTCTTGGATCTAAATAATACGAAACCTCGCTTTATGATTCGAAGTTAAAATCCTCAAATTTGGTATAATAGTAACTTTTTTCACGTTTTTCATGTAGTTTGATATTACATAAATATATTAATTTTTACCAATATTTCGATACTATTTCATGTAGTATCACGATATGTGATTTGGCCTTCAATTCTCAGAATTTCGCATAATATTGCTTTTTAAGCAAGTTTTCTTGCATTTTGTTTCGTACTAAAAATCATCGAATTTATTAATATTTTGACGTTTATCATCCCCTTTTACTTTATGTGATATAAACAAAATATCATCGAATTAGGCAATATTTTGCTGTTTTTCAATGTTTTTGTGAATTTCCAGTTTATTGTTATTAATTCATTGAATATACGATAAAAATGAGACAAACACATAATTGATTAGATAATAACCTTAAATACTTCATTTTCAATCATCTATTTGTTACTCGTTGAAATTCTGAGTAAGATATTGAAAAGGGGAGAAGTTCGGTTTTTATTGCATATATCGACGTTTCAGCCGGAATAGAGCGGTTTTACGTGTACATTTTCCATCGGTAATATAAACGGAAAATCAGGAACATTTTAGTCAATTCTAATGAAAACACATTGATTTTTATCATTTGTATTGGAAACAACATTGTCATATGTCTTTTCTTGGATCTAAATTATACGAAACCTCCCTCTATGATTCGAAGTTAAAATCCACAAATTTGGCGTAATAGTGACTTTTTTCACATTTTTATGTAGTTTGATATTACGTAAGTATATTCATTTTTACCAATATTTCGATACTATTTCATGTAGTATCACGATATATGATTTGGCCTTCATATCTCAGATTTTCGAATAATATTGCATTTTAGGCAAGTTTTCTTGCATTTTGTTTCTTACTAAACATCATCGAATTTAGCAATATTTTGACGTTTATCATCCACTTTTCCTTTATGTGATATAAACAAAATATCATCGAATTAGGCAATATTTTGCCATTTTTTAACGTTTTTGTGAATTTTCAGTTTATTGTTATTAATTCATGAAATATATGATAAAAATGAGACAAACACATAATTGATTAGATAATAACCTTAAATACTTCATTTTCAATCATCTATTTGTTTCTCGTTGAAATACTGAGTAAGATATGGAAAAGGGGAGAAGTTCGGTTTTTATTGCATATATCGACGTTTCAGCCGGAATAGAGCGGTTTTACGTGTACATCTTCCATCGGTAATATAAACGGAAAATCAGGAACATTTTAGTCAATTCTAATGAAAAGACATTGATTTTTATCATTTGTATTGGAAACAATATTGTCATATGTCTTTTCTTGGATCTAAATAATACGAAACCTCGCTTTATGATTCGAAGTTAAAATCCTCAAATTTGGTATAATAGTAACTTTTTTCACGTTTTTCATGTAGCTTGATATTACATAAATATATTCATTTTTACCAATATTTCGATACTATTTCATGTAGTATCACGATATGTGATTTGGCCTTCAATTCTCAGAATTTCGAATAATATTTCATTTTAAGCAAGTTTTCTTGCATTTTGTTTCGTACTAAAAATCATCGAATTTATTAATATTTTGACGTTTATCATCCCCTTTTTACTTTATGTGATATAAACAAAATATCATCGAATTAGGCAATATTTTGCTGTTTTTCAATGTTTTTGTGAATTTCCAGTTTATTGTTATTAATTCATTGAATATACGGGAAAAATGAGACAAACACATAATTGATTAGATAATAACCTTAAATACTTCATTTTCAATCATCTATTTGTTACTCGTTGAAATACTGAGTAAGATATTGAAAAGGGGAGAAGTTCGGTTTTTATTGCATATATCGACGTTTCAGCCGGAATAGAGCGGTTTTACGTGTACATCTTCCATCGGTAATATAAACGGAAAATCAGGAACATTTTAGTTCATTCTAATGAAAACACATTGATTTTTATCATTTGTATTGGAAACAATATTGTCATATGTCTTTTCTTGGATCTAAATTATACGAAACCTCGCTTTATGATTCGAAGTTAAAATCCACAAATTTGGCGTAATAGTGACTTTTTTCACGTTTTTTATGTAGTTTGATATTACGTAAGAATATTCATTTTTACCAATATTTCGATACTATTTCATGTAGTATCACGATATTTGATTTGGCCTTTAAATCTCAGAATTTCGCATAATATTGTATTTTAAGCAAGTTTTCTTGCATTTTCTTCGTACTAAAAATCATCGAATTTGCAATATTTTGACGTTTATCATCCCCCTTTTCCTTTATGTGATATAAACAAAATATCATCGAATTAGGCAATATTTTGCTGTTTTTCACGTTTTTGTGAATTTCCAGTTTATTGTTACTAAATCATTATATATACGATAAAAATGAGACAAACACATAATTGATTAAATAATAACCTTAAATACTTCATTTTCAATCATCTATTTGTTTCTCGTTGAAATACTGAGTAAGATATGGAAAAGGGGAGAAGTTCGGTTTTTATTGCATATATCGACGTTTCAGCCGGAATTGAGCGGGTTTACGTGTACATCTTCCATCGGTAATATAAACGAAAAATCAGGAACATTTTAGTCAATTCTAATGAAAACTAATTGATTTTTATCATTTGTATTGGAAACAACATTGTCATATGTCTTTTCTTGGATCTAAATAATACGAAACCTCGCTTTATGATTCGAAGTTAAAATCCACAAATTTGGCGTAATAGTGACTTTTTTCACGTTTTTTATGTAGTTTGATATTACATAAGTATATTCATTTTTACCAATATTTCGATACTATTTCATGTAGTATCACGATATGTGATTTGGCCTTCATATCTCAGATTCTCGCCTAAAATTGCATTTTAAGCAAGTTTTCTTGCATTTTGTTTCGTACTAAAAATCATCGAATTTAGCAAAATTTTGACGTTTATCATCCCCCGTTTCCTTTATGTGATATAAACAAAATATCATCGAATTAGGCAATATTTTGCTGTTTTTCAACGTTTTTGTGAATTTCAAGTTTATTGTTACTAATTCAATATATATACGATAAAAATGAGACAAACACATAATTGATTAGATAATAACCTTAAATACTTCATTTTCAATCATCTATTTGTTTCTCGTTGAAATACTGAGTAAGATATGGAAAAGGGGAGAATTTCGGTTTTTATTGCATATATCGACGTTTCAGCCGGAATTGTGCGGTTTTACGTGTACATCTTCCATCGGTAATATAAACGGAAAATCAGGAACATTTTAGTTAATTCTAATGAAAACACATTGATTTTTATCATTTGTATTGGAAACAACATTGTCATATGTCTTTTCTTGGATCTAAATAATACAAAAGCTCGCTCTATGATTCGAAGTTAAAATCCTCAAATTTGGAATAATAGTCTTTTTTCACGTTTTTAATGTAGTTTGATATTACATAAATATATTCATTTTTACCAATATTTCGATACTATTTCATGTAGTATCACGATATGTGATTTGGCCTTCAAATCTCAGAATTTCGCATAATATTGCATTTTAAGCAAGTTTTTTTGCATTTTGTTTCGTACTAAAAATCATCGAATTTAGTAATATTTTGACGTTTATCATCCCCCTTTTCTTTAATGTGATATAAACAAAATATCATCGAATTAAGCAATATTTTGCGTTTTTTCAACGTTTTTGGGAATTTCTAGTTTATTGTTATTATTCATGAAATATTCGATAAAAATGAGACTAACACATAATTGATTAGATAATAACCTTAAGTACTTCATTTTCAATCATCTATTTGTTTCTGGTTGAAATACTGAGTAAGATATGGAAAAGGGGAGAAGTTCGGTTTTTATTGCATATATCGACGTTTCAGCCGGAATAGAGCGGTTTTACGTGTACATCTTCCATCGGTAATATAAACGGAAAATCAGGAACATTTTAGTCAATTCTAATGAAAACACATTGATTTTTATCATTTGTATTGGAAACAACATTGTCATATGTCTTTTCTTGGATCTAAATTATACGAAACCTCGCTTTATGATTCGAAGTTAAAATCCACAAATTTGGCGTAATAGAGAATTTTTTCACGTTTTTTATGTAGTTTGATATTACGTAAGTATATTCATTTTTACCAATATTTCGATACTTGTTCATGTAGTATCACGATATATGATTTGGCCTTCATATCTCAGATTTTCGAATAATATTGCATTTTAGGCAAGTTTTCTTGCATTTTGTTTCTTACTAAACATCATCGAATTTAGCAATATTTTGACGTTTATCATCCCCTTTTCCTTTATGTGATATAAACAAAATATCATCGAATTAGGCAATATTTTGCCATTTTTTAACGTTTTTGTGAATTTTCAGTTTATTGTTATTAATTCATGAAATATACGATAAAAATGAGACAAACACATAATTGATTAGATAATAACCTTAAATACTTAATTTTCAATCATCTATTTGTTTCTCGTTGAAATACTGAGTAAGATATGGAAAAGGGGAGAAGTTCGGTTTTTATTGCATATGTCGACGTTTCTGCCGGAATACAGCGGTTTTACGTGTACATCTTCCATCGGTAATATAAACGGAAAATCAGGAACATTTTAGTTAATTCTAATGAAAACACATTGATTTTTATCATTTGTATTGGAAACAACATTGTCATGTGTCTTTTCTTGGATCTAAATAATACGAAACCTCGCTTTATGATTCGAAGTTAAAATCCTCAAATTTGGTATAATAGTAACTTTTTTCACGTTTTTCATGTAGTTTGATATTACATAAATATATTAATTTTTACCAATATTTCGATACTATTTCATGTAGTATCACGATATTTTATTTGGCCTTCAATTCTCAGAATTTCGCATAATATTGCTTTTTAAGCAAGTTTTCTTGCATTTTGTTTCGTACTAAAAATCATTGAATTTATTAATATTTTGACGTTTATCATCCCCTTTTTACTTTATGTGATATAAACAAAATATCATCGAATTAGGCAATATTTTGCTGTTTTTCAATGTTTTTGTGAATTTCCAGTTTATTGTTATTAATTCATTGAATATACGATAAAAATGAGACAAACACATAATTGATTAGATAATAACCTTAAATAGTTCATTTTCAATCATCTATTTGTTACTCGTTGAAATACTGAGTAAGATATTGAAAAGGGGAGAAGTTCGGTTTTTATTGCATATTTCGACGTTTCAGCCGGAATAGAGCGGTTTTACGTGTACATTTTCCATCGGTAATATAAACGGAAAATCAGGAACATTTTAGTCAATTCTAATGAAAACACATTGATTTTTATCATTTGTATTGGAAACAACATTGTCATATGTCTTTTCTTGGATCTAAATTATACGAAACCTCGCTCTATGATTCGAAGTTAAAATCCACAAATTTGGCGTAATAGTGACTTTTTTCACGTTTTTTATGTAGTTTGATATTACGTAAGTATATTCATTTTTACCAATATTTCGATACTATTTCATGTAGTATCACGATATTTGATTTGGCCTTTAAATCTCAGAATTTCGCATAATATTGTATTTTAAGCTCTATAGCCTCTGCCTCACTCTCTTCAGCCTCTGCATCACTCTCTCAAGCCTCTGCTTCCCTCTCTTGATCCTCTGCATCACTCTCTTGAGCCTCTGCATCACTCTCTTAAGCCTCTGCATCACTCTCGTAAGCCTCTAAATCACTCTCTTCAGCCTTTGCATCACTCGCTTGAGCCCCTGCATCCCTCTCTTGAGCCTCTGCATCACTTTCTTAAGCCTCTGCATCATTCTCTTTAGCCTTTGCATCACTCTCATAAGACTCTGCATCCCACTCTTGAGCCTCTGCGTCACTCTCAAGAGCCTTTGCATCCCTTTCTTGTGCCTCTGCTTCCCTCACTTGAGCCTCTTCATCCCTCTCTTGATCCTCTTCATCCCTCTCTTGAGCCTCTGCATCCCTCTCATAAGCCTCTGCATCACTCTCTTAAGCCTCTACATCACTCTCGTAAGCATCTGAATCACTCTGTTGAGCCTCTGCATCACTCTCTTGAGCCTCTGCATCACTCTCTTGATCCTCTGCATCCCTCTCTTAAGCCTCTGCATCACTCACTTGAGCCCCTGCATCATTCTCTTGAGCCTCTGAATCCCTCTCTTAAGCCTCTACATCATTCTCTTGTGCCTCTGCATCACTCTCATGAACTTGAGTGATGGCTCAATCGTTGATTTTGGGATGTTTGGGATATTTTGGAAACTGCAGGGAGGGTTTGGGCAAAATGTGATTCATCGCCGCTTTCAGTAATTGGCATATTTTCGGTATAAAAAGTCGTAATTTCAAACAGTGAATATGTGCAGAGAGCCCGTATTTGGCTCGAAAATATGGCTCAAACGTCGAATTTGGGATGTTTGGGATATTTTGAAAACTGCAGGGAGGGTTTGGGGAAAATGTTATCAATCGCCGCTTTCAGTAATTGTCATGCATCAATGAGCCTCTGCATCCCTCTCATGAGCCTCTGCATCCCTCTCATGAGCCTCTGCATCCCTCTCCTGAGCCTTTGCATCACTCTCTTAAGCCTCTGCATCCCTCTCTTGAGCCTCTGCGTAAAACCGTTCTACTCCGGCTGAAACGTCGATATATGCAATAAAAACAGAAATTCTCCCCCTTTAAATATCTTACTCAGTATTTTAACGAGAAACAAATAGTTGATTGAAAATGAAGTGTTTAAGGTTAAATTCTAATCAATTATGTGTTTGCATCATTTTTATCGTATATTTAATGAATTAATAGCAATAAACTGAAAATTCACAAAAACGTGGAAAAACAGCAAAATATTGCCTAATTCGATTATATTTTGTTTATATCACATAACGGAAAAGGGGATGATAAACGTCAAAATATTGCTGAATTCGATGATTTTTAGTACGAAACAAAATGCAAGAAAACTTGCTTAAAATGCAATATTAAGCGAAAATCTGAGATTTGAAGGCCAAATCACATATCGTGATACTACATGAAATAGTATCGAAATATTAGTAAAAATGAATATATTTACGTAATATCAAACTACATGAAAAACGTGAAAAAAGTCATTATTATACCAAATTTGAGGATTTTAACTTCGAATCATAAAGCGACGTTTCGTATTTTTTAGACCCTAGAAAAGACGTATAAAGATGTTGCTTCCAATACATATGACAAAAATCAATGTCTTTTCATTAAAATTAACTAAAATGTTCCTGATTTTCGGTCTATATTACCGATGGAAGATGTACACGTAAAACCCTTCTACTCCGGCTGAAACGTCGATATATGCAATAAAAACAGAAATTCTCCCCCTTTAAATATCTTACTCATTATTTTAACGAGAAACAAATATATGATTGAAAATGAAGTATTTAAGGTTATTTTCTGATCAATTATGTGTTTCCATAATTTTTCTCGTATATTTAATGAAATAATAACAATAAACTGAAAATTCACAAAAACGTAGAAAAACGTCAAAATATTGCTTAATTCGATGATATTTTGTTTAAATCACATAAAGGAAAAGGGGATGATAAAGGTAAAAATATTGCTAAATTCGATGATTATTAGTACGAAACAAAATGCAAGAAAACTTGCTTAAAATGCAATATTATGCGAAAATCTGAGATTTGAAGGCCAAATCACATATCGTGATACTACATGAAATAGTATAGAAATATTGGTAAAAATGAATATATTTACGTAATATCAAACTACATGAAAAACGTGAAAAAAGTCATTATTATACCAAATTTGAGGATTTTAACTTTGAATCATAAAGCGACGTTTCGTATTTTTTTAGATTTTTAGAGTTATGCAGAGGCTCGATAGAATGATGCAGAGGCTTACGAGAGTGATGCAGAGGCTCAAGAGAGGGATGCAGAGGCTTAAGAGAGTGATGCAAAGGCTCAGGAGAGGGATGCAGAGGCTCATGAGAGGGATGCAGGAGTTCAAGAGAGGGATGCAAAGGCTCAAGAAAGGGATGCAGAAACTTAAGAAAGTGATGCAGAGGCTCGAAATAGGGATGCAGAGGCTTAAGAGGGTGTTGCAGAGGCTCAAGAAAGTGATGGAGAGGCTAAGAGAGGGATGCAGAGGCTCAAGAAAGTGATGCAGAGGCTCAAGAAAGTGATGCAGTGGCTCAAGAGAGTGATGCAGAGGCTTAAGAGAGGGATGCAGAGGCTCACACAAGTGATGCAAACTCTCAAGAGAGTGATGCAGAGGCTCAAGAGAGTGATGCAGAGGCTCAAGAGAGTGATGCAGTGGCTCAAGAGAGGTATGCAGAGGCTTAAGAGAGTGATGCAGAGGCTCAAGAGAGTGATGCAGAGGCTTATGAGAGGGATGCCGAGGCTCAAGAGAGTGATGCAGTGGCTCAAGAGAGGTATGCAGAGGCTTAAGAGAGTGATGCAGAGGCTTATAGAGTGATGCAGAGGCTTACGAGAGGGATGCAGAGGCTGAAGAGAGTGATGCAGAGGCTTAAGAGAGAGATGCAGGAGCTCAAGAGAGTGATGCAGAGGCTAATGAGAGTGATGCAGAGGCTCTAAAGAGGGATGCAGGGGCTCAAGAGAGGGATGCAGAGGCTCAATAGAGGGATGCAGGGGCTCAAGAGATTGATGGAGAGGCGCACGAGAGTGATTCAGAGGTTTACAAGAGTGATGCAGAGGCTGAAGAGAGTGTTGCAGAGGCTGAAGAGAGTGTTGCAGAGGCTCAAGAGAGGGATACAGAGGCTCAAGAGAGTGATGCAGAGACTCAAGAGAGTTATGCAGAGGCTCATTAGAGTGATGCAGAGGCTTACGAGAGTGATGCAGAGGCTCAAGAAAGGGATGCAGAGGCTGAAGAGAGTGTTGTAGAGGCTCAAGAGAGGGATACAGTGGCTCAAGAGAGTTATGCAGAGGCTCATTAGAGTGATGCAGAGGCTTACGAGAGTGATGCAGAGGCTCAAGAAAGGGATGCAGAGGCTTAAGAGAGTGATGCAAAGGCTCAGGAGAGGGATGCAGAGGCTCATGAGAGGGATGCAGGAGTTCAGGATAGGGATGCAGAGGCTTAAGAGGTTGATGCAGAGGCTCAAGAAAGTGATGGAGAGGCTAAGAGAAGGATGCAGGGGCCCAGGAGAGTGATGCAGATGCTCAAGAGAGGGATGCAGAGGATGAAGAGAGTGATGGAGAGGCTCAAGAGAGGGATGCAGGGGCCTAAGAGAGTGATGCAGATGCTTAGGAGAGTGATGAAAAGGCTGAATAGAGGGATGCAGAGGCTCATGAGACTGATGCAGGAGTTCAAGACAGGGATGCAGAGGCTCATGAGAGGCATGCAGGAGTTCAAGAGAGGGATGCAGAGGCTCAGGAGAGTTATGCAGAGGCTTAAGAGAGAGATGCTGAGGCTCCAGAGAGGGATGCAGAGGCTTAAGAGAGTGATGAAGAGGGTGAAGAGAGAGATGCAGAGGCTTAAGAGAGTGATGCAGAGGCTCAAAATAGTAATGCAGAGGCTCAAGAGAATGATGTATAGGCTTAAGAGAGGGATGCAGAGGCTCAAGAGAATGATGCAGAGGCTCAAAAGAGTGATGCAGAGGATCAATTGAGGGATGCAGAGGCTTAGGAGAGCGATGCAGAGGATCAAGCGAGTGATGCAGAGGCTCAAGAGGGTGATGTAGAGGTTCAAGAGAGTGATGCAAAGGCTCAAGAGAGTGATGCAGAGGATCATGAGAGTGATGCAGAGGCTCAAGAGAGTGATGCAGAGGATCAAGAGAGGTAAGCAGAGGTTTAAGAGAGGGATGCAGAGGCCGACGAGAGTGATGCAGAGGCTTAAGAGAGTGATGCAGAGGCTGAAGAGAGTGTTGCAGAGGCTCAAGAGAGGGATGCAGAGGCTCAAGAGAGTGATGAAGAGGCTAAAAAGAGTTGTGCTGAGGCTCAAGAGACTGATGCAGAGGCTTACGAGAGAGTTGCAGAGTATGAAGAGAGTGTTGCAGACGCTCAAGAGATGGATACAGAGGCTCAAGAGAGTGATGCAGAGACTGAAGAGAAATATGCAGAGGCTCATTAGAGTGATGCAGAGGCTTACGATAGTGATGCAGAGGCTCAAGAGAGGGATGCAGAGGCTTAAGAGAGTGATGCAAAGGCTCAGGAGAGGGATGCAGAGGCTCATGAGAGGGATGCAGGAGTTCAAGAGAGGGATGCAGAGGCTTACGAGAGTGATGCAGAGGCTTAAGAGAGTGATGCAGAGGCTCAAAAGAGTAATGCAGAGGCTCATGAGAATGATGTAGAGGCTTAAGAGAGAGATGCAGAGGCTCAAGAGAATGATGCAGAGGCTCAAGAGAGGGATGCAGGGGATCATGGGAGGGATGCAGAGGCTTAAGAGAGCGATGCAGAGGCTGAAGAGAGTGATGCAGAGGCTCAAGAGTGTGATGTAGAGGCTCAAGAGAGTGATGCAGAGGCTCAAGAGAGTGATGCAGAATATCATGAGAGTGATACAGAGGCTCAAGAGAGTGATGCAGAGGATCAAGAGAGGTAAGCAGAGGCTTAAGAGAGTGATGCAGAGGCCGAAGAGAGTGATGCAGAGGCTTAAGAGAGTGATGCAGAGGCTGAAGAGAGTGTTGCAGAGGCTCAAGAGAGTGATGCAGAGGCTAAAAAGAGTTGTGCTGAGGCACAAGAGACTGATGCAAAGGCTTACGAGAGAGATGCAGAGGCTGAAGAGAGTGTTGCAGACGCTCAAGAGATGGATACAGAGGCTCAAAAGAGTGATGCAGAGACTCAAGAGAGTTATGCAGAGGCTCATTAGAGTGATGCAGAGGCTTACGAGAGTGATGCAGAGGCTCAAGAGAGGGATGCAGAGGCTTAAGAGAGTGATGCAAAGGCTCAGGAGAGGGATGCAGAGGCTCATGAGAGGGATGCAGAGGCTCATTGATGCATGACAATTACTGAAAGCGGCGATTGATAACATTTTCCCCAAACCCTCCCTGCAGTTTTCAAAATATCCCAAACATCCCAAATTCGACGCTTGAGCCATATTTTCGAGCCAAATACGGGCTCTCTGCACGTATTCACTGTTTGAAATTACGACTTTTTATACCGAAAATATGCCAATTACTGAAAGCGGCGATGGATCACATTTTGCCCAAACCCTCCCTGCAGTTTCCAAAATATCCCAAACATCCCAAAATCAACGCTTGAGCCATCACTCAAGTTCATGAGAGTGATGCAGATGCACAAGAGAATGATGTAGAGGCTTAAGAGAGGGATTCAGAGGCTCAAGAGAATGATGCAGGGGCTCAAGTGAGTGATGCAGAGGCTTAAGAGAGGGATGCAGAGGATCAAGAGAGTGATGCAGAGGCTCAAGAGAGTGATGAAGAGGCTCAACAGAGTGATTCAGATGCTTACGAGAGTGATGTAGAGGCTTAAGAGAGTGATGCAGAGGCTTATGAGAGGGATGCAGAGGCTCAAGAGAGGGATGAAGAGGATCAAGAGAGGGATGAAGAGGCTCAAGTGAGGGAAGCAGAGGCACAAGAAAGGGATGCAAAGGCTCTTGAGAGTGACGCAGAGGCTCAAGAGTGGGATGCAGAGTCTTATGAGAGTGATGCAAAGGCTTAAGAGAGTGATGCAGAGGCTTAAGAAAGTGATGCAGAGGCTCAAGAGAGGGAAGCAGGGGCTCAAGCGAGTGATGCCGAGGCTGAAGAGAGTGATTTAGAGGCTTACGAGAGTGATGCAGAGGCTTAAGAGAGTGATGCAGAGGCTCAAGAGAGTGATGCAGAGGATCAAGAGAGGGAAGCAGAGGCTTGAGAGAGTGATGCAGAGGCTGAAGAGAGTGAGGCAGAGGCTTTAGAGAGTGATGCAGAGGCTCAAGAGAGTGATGCAGAGGCTCACGAGAGTGATGCAGAGGATCAAGTGAGTGATGCAGAGACTCGAGAGAGTGATTCAGAGGCTAACGAGAGTGATGCAGAAAATCAAGAGAGTGATGTAGAGGCTCGACAGAGTTATGGAGAGGCCTCAAGAGAGGGATTCATAGGCTTAAGAGAGTGATGCAGAGGCTCAAGAGAGGGATGCAGAGGCACAAGAGAGTGATGCAGAGGCTTACGAAAGTGAGGCAGAGGATTAGGAGAGAGATGCAGAGGCTCAAGAGAGTGATGCAAAGACTCAAGAGAGTTACGCAGAGGCTCAAGAGAATGGTGCAGAGCCTTACGAGAGTGATGCAGAGGCTCAAGAGATTGATGCAGAGGCTTAAGAGAGGGATGCAAAGACTCAAGAGAGTTACGCAGAGGCTCAAGAGAATGGTGCAGAGCCTTACGAGAGTGATGCAGAGGCTCAAGAGAGGGATGCAGAGGCTCAAGAGAGGGATGCAGGGGCTCAAGAGAGGGATGCAGAGGCTCAATAGAGGGATGCAGAGGCTCAAGAGAGTGATGCAAAGACTCAAGAGAGTTACGCAGAGGCTCAAGAGAATGGTGCAGAGCCTTACGAGAGTGATGCAGAGGCTCAAGAGAGGGATGCAGAGGCTCAAGAGAGGGATGCAGGGGCTCAAGAGAGGGATGCAGAGGCTCAATAGAGGGATGCAGAGGCTTAAGAGAGTGATGCAAAGGCTCAGGAGAGGGATGCAGAGGCTCATGAGAGGGATGCACGAGTTCAAGAGAGGGATGCAGAGGCTCAAGAAAGGGATGCAGAGGCTTAAGAAAGTGATGCAAAGGCTCAGAATAGTGATGGAGAGGCTAAGAGAAGGATGCAGGGGCCCAGGAGAGTGATGCAGATGCTCAAGAGAGGGATGCAGAGGATGAAGAGAGTGATGGAGAGGCTCAAGAGAGGGATGCAGGGGCCTAAGAGAGTGATGCAGATGCTTAGGAGAGTTATGCAAAGGCTGAATAGAGGGATGCAGAGGCTCATGAGAGGGATGCAGGAGTTCAAGACAGGGATGCAGAGGCTCATGAGAGGGATGCAGGAGTTCAAGAGAGGGATGCAAAGGCTCAAGAGAGTTTTGCAGAGGCTTAAGAGAGAGACGCTGAGGCTCCAGAGAGGGATGCAGAGGCTAAAGAGAGTGATGAAGAGGGTGAAGAGAGAGATGCAGAGGCTTAAGAGAGTGATGCAGAGGCTCAAAAGAGTAATGCAGAGGCTCAAGAGAATGATGTATAGGCTTAAGAGAGGGATGCAGAGGCTCAAGAGAATGATGCAGAGGCTCAAAAGAGTGATGCAGAGGATCAATTGAGGGATGCAGAGGCTTTGGAGAGCGATGCAGAGGATCAAGAGAGTGATGCAGAGGCTCAAGCGGGTGATGTAGAGGTTCAAGAGAGTGATCCAAAGGCTCAAGAGAGTGATGCAGAGGATCATGAGAGTGATGCAGAGGCTCAAGAGAGTGATGCAGAGGATCAAGAGAGGTAAGCAGAGGCTTAAGAGAGTGATGCAGAGGCCGACGAGAGTGATGCAGAGGCTTAAGAGAGTGATGCAGAGGCTGAAGAGAGTGTTGCAGAGGCTCAAGAGAGGGATGCAGAGGCTCAAGAGAGTGATGCAGAGGCTGAAAAGAGTTGTGCTGAGGCTCAAGAGACTGATGCAGAGGCTTACGAGAGAGTTGCAGAGGATTAAGAGAGTGTTGCAGACGCTCAAGAGATGGATACAGAGGCTCAAGAGAGTGATGCAGAGGCTCAAGAGAATGATGCAGAGGCTCAAGAGAGGGATGCAGGGGATCAAGGGAGGGATGCAGAGGCTTAAGAGAGTGATGCAGAGGCTCAAGAGAGTGATGCAGAGGCTCAAGAGAGTGATGCAGAGGCTCAAGAGAGTGATGCAGTGGCTCAAGAGAGGGATGCAGTGGCTCAAGAGAGATATGCAGAGGCTTAAGTGAGTGATGCAGAGGCTCAAGAGAGTGATGCAGAGGCTTATGAGAGGGATGCCGAGGCTCAAGAGAGTGATGCAGTGGCTCAAGAGAGGTATGCAGAGGCTTAAGAGAGTGATGCAGAGGCTTATAGAGTGATGCAGAGGCTTACGAGAGGGATGCAGAGGCTGAAGAGAGTGATGCAGAGGCTTAAGAGAGAGATGCAGAAGCTCAAGAGAGTGATGCAGAGGCTAAAGAGAGTGATGCAGAGGCTCTAGAGAGGGATGCAGGGGCTCAAGAGAGGGATGCAGAGGCTCAATAGAGGGATGCAGGGACTCAAGAGAGTTATGCAGAGGCTCATTAGAGTGATGCAGAGGCTTACGAGAGAGATGCAGAGGCTCAAGAAAGGGATGCAGAGGCTGAAGAGAGTATTGCAGAGGCTCAAGAGAGGGATACAGAGGCTCAAGAGAGTGATGCAGAGACTCAAGAGAGTTATGCAGAGGCTCATTAGAGTGATGCAGAGGCTTACGAGAGTGATGCAGAGGCTCAAGAAAGGGATGCAGAGGCTTAAGAGAGTGATGCAAAGGCTCAGGAGAGGGATGCAGAGGCTCATGAGAGGGATGCAGGAGTTCAGGAGATGGATGCAGAGGCTTAAGAGAGTGATGCAGAGGCTTAAGAGAGTGATGCAGAGGCTCAGAATAGTGATGCAGAGGCTTAAGAGAGTTATGCAGAGGCTGAAGAGAGTGTTACAGAGGTTCAAGAGAGGGATGCAGAGGCTCAAGAGAGTGTTGCAAAGACTCAAGAGAGTTACGCAGAGTCTCAAGAGAATGGTGCAGAGCCTTACGAGAGTGATGCAGAGGCTCAATAGATTGATGCAGAGGCTTAAGCGAGGGATGCAGAGGCTCAAGAGAGGGATGCAGAGGCTGAAGAGAGGGATGCAGGGGCTCAAGAGAGGGATGCAGAGGCTCAATAGAGGGATGCAGAGGCTTAAGAGAGTGATGCAAAGGCTCAGGAGAGGGATGCAGAGGCTCATGAGAGGGATGCAGGAGTTCAAGAGAGGGATGCAGAGGCTCAAGAAAGGGATGCAGAGGCTTAAGAAAGTGACTGCAAAGGCTCAGAATAGTGATGCAGAGGCTTAAGAGGTTGATGCAGAGGCTCAAGAAAGTGATGGAGAGGCTAAGAGAAGGATGCAGGGGCCCAGGAGAGTGATGCAGATGCTCAAGAGAGGGATGCAGAGGATGAAGAGAGTGATGGAGAGGCTCAAGAGAGGGATGCAGGGGCCTAAGAGAGTGATGCAGATGCTCAGGAGAGTGATGCAAAGGCTGAATAGAGGGATGCAGAGGCTCATGAGACTGATGCAGGAGTTCAAGACAGGGATGCAGAGGCTCATGAGAGGGATGCAGGAGTTCAAGAGAGGGATGCAGAGGTTCAAGAGAGTTATGCAGAGGCTTAAGAGAGAGATGCTGAGGCTCCAGAGAGGGATGCAGAGGCTAAACAGAGTGATGAAGAGGGTGAAGAGAGAGATGCAGAGGCTTAAGAGAGTGATGCAGAGGCTCAAAATAGTAATGCAGAGGCTCAAGAGAATGATGTATAGGCTTAAGAGAGGGATGCAGAGGCTCAAGAGAATGATGCAGAGGCTCAAAAGAGTGATGCAGAGGATCAATTGAGGGATGCAGAGGCTTAGGAGAGCGATGCAGAGGATCAAGCGAGTGATGCAGAGGCTCAAGAGGGTGATGTAGAGGTTCAAGAGAGTGATGAAAAGGCTCAAGAGAGTGATGCAGAGGATCATGAGAGTGATGCAGAGGCTCAAGAGAGTGATGCAGAGGATCAAGAGAGGTAAGCAGAGGCTTAAGAGAGTGATGCAGAGGCCGACGAGAGTGATGCAGAGGCTTAAGAGAGTGATGCAGAGGCTGAAGAGAGTGTTGCAGAGGCTCAAGAGAGGGATGCAGAGGCTCAAGAGAGTGATGAAGAGGCTAAAAAGAGTTGTGCTGAGGCTCAAGAGACTGATGCAGAGGCTTACGAGAGAGTTGCAGAGTATGAAGAGAGTGTTGCAGACGCTCAAGAGATGGATACAGAGGCTCAAGAGAGTGATGCAGAGACTGAAGAGAGTTATGCAGAGGCTCATTAGAGTGATGCAGAGGCTTACGAGAGTGATGCAGAGGCTCAAGAGAGGGATGCAGAGGCTTAAGCGAGTGATGCAAAGGCTCAGGAGAGGGATGCAGAGGCTCATGAGAGGGATGCAGGAGTTCAAGAGAGGGATGCAGAGGCTTACGAGAGTGATGCAGAGGCTTAAGAGAGTGATGCAGAGGCTCAAAAGAGTAATGCAGAGGCTCATGAGAATGATGCAGAGGCTTAAGAGAGAGATGCAGAGGCTCAAGAGAATGATGCAGAGGCTCAAGAGAGGGATGCAGGGGAATCAAGGGAGGGATGCAGAGGCTTAAGAGAGCGATGCAGAGGCTCAAGAGAGTGATGCAGAGGCTCAAGAGTGTGATGTAGAGGCTCAAGAGAGTGATGCAGAGGCTCAAGAGAGTGATGCAGAATATCATGAGAGTGATACAGAGGCTCAAGAGAGTGATGCAGAGGATCAAGAGGGGTAAGCAGAGGCTTAAGAGAGTGATGCAGAGGCCGAAGAGAGTGATGCAGAGGCTTAAGAGAGTGATGCAGAGGCTGAAGAGAGTGTTGCAGAGGTTCAAGAAAGAGTTATGCAGAGGCTAAAAAGAGTTGTGCTGAGGCACAAGAGACTGATGCAAAGGCTTACGAGAGAGATGCAGAGGCTGAAGAGAGTGTTGCAGACGCTCAAGAGATGGATACAGAGGCTCAAAAGAGTGATGCAGAGACTCAAGAGAGTTATGCAGAGGCTCATTAGAGTGATGCAGAGGCTTACGAGAGTGATGCAGAGGCTCAAGAGAGGGATGCAGAAGGCTTAAGAGAGTGATGCAAAGGCTCAGGAGAGGGATGCAGAGGCTCATGAGAGGGATGCAGAGGCTCATTGATGCATGACAATTACTGAAAGCGGCGATTGATAACATTTTCCCCAAACCCTCCCTGCAGTTTTCAAAATATCCCAAACATCCCAAGTTCGACGCTTGAGCCATATTTTCGAGCCAAATACGGGCTCTCTGCACGTATTCACTGTTTGAAATTACGACTTTTTATACCGAAAATATGCCAATTACTGAAAGCGGCGATGGATCACATTTTGCCCAAACCCTCCCTGCAGTTTCCAAAATATCCCAAACATCCCAAAATCAACGCTTGAGCCATCACTCAAGTTCATGAGAGTGATGCAGAGGCACAAGAGAATGATGTAGAGGCTTAAGAGAGGGATTCAGAGGCTCAAGAGAATGATGCAGGGGCTCAAGTGAGTGATGCAGAGGCTTAAGAGAGGGATGCAGAGGATCAAGAGAGTGATGCAGAGGCTCAAGAGAGTGATGCAGAGGCTCAACAGAGTGATTCAGATGCTTACGAGAGTGATGTAGAGGCTTAAGAGAGTGATGCAGAGGCTTATGAGAGGGATGCAGAGGCTCAAGAGAGGGATGAAGAGGATCAAGAGAGGGATGAAGAGGCTCAAGTGAGGGAAGCAGAGGCACAAGAAAGGGATGCAAAGGCTCTTGAGAGTGACGCAGAGGCTCAAGAGTGGGATGCAGAGTCTTATGAGAGTGATGCAAAGGCTTAAGAGAGTGATGCAGAGGCTTAAGAAAGTGATGCAAAGGCTCAAGAGAGGGATGCAGGGGCTCAAGCGAGTGATGCAGAGGCTGAAGAGAGTGATTTAGAGGCTTACGAGAGTGATGCAGAGGCTTAAGAGAGTGATGCAGAGGCTCAAGAGGCATCACTCTCTTCAGCCTCTGCATCCCTCTCGTAAGCCTCTGCATCACTCTATAAGCCTCTGCATCACTCTCTTAAGCCTCTGCATACCTCTCTTGAGCCACTGCATCACTCTCTTCAGCCTCGGCATCCCTCTCATAAGCCTCTGCATCACTCTCTTGAGCCTCTGCATCACTCTCTTAAGCCTCTGCATCCCTCTCTGGAGCCTCAGCATCTCTCTCTTAAGCCTCTGCAAAACTCTCTTGAGCCTCTGCATCCCTCTCTTGAACTCCTGCATCCCTCTCATGAGCCTCTGCATCCCTGTCTTGAACTCCTGCATCCCTCTCATGAGCCTCTGGCATCCCTCTATTCACCCTTTGCATCTCTCTCCTAAGCATCTGCATCACTCTCTTAGGCCCCTGCATCCCTCTCTTGAGCCTCTCCATCACTCTCTTCATCCTCTGCATCCCTCTCTTGAGCATCTTCATCACTCTCCTGGGCCCCTGCATCCTTCTCTTAGCCTCTCCATCACTTTCTTTAGCCTCTGCATCAACCTCTTAAGCCTCTGCATCACTATTCTGAGCCTTTGCATCACTTTCTTATGCCTCTGCATCCCTTTCTTGAGCCTCTGCATCCCTCTCTTGAACTCCTGCATCCCTCTCATGAGCCTCTGCATCCCTCTCCTGAGCCTTTGCATCACTCTCTTAAGCCTCTGCATCCCTTATTGAGCCTCTGCATCCCTCTCTTGAGCTCCTGCATCCCTCTCTTGAGCCTCTGCATCCCTCTCTTGAGCCTCTGCATCCCTCTCTTAAGCCTCTGCATCAATCTCTTGAGCCTCTGCATCACTATCGTAAGGCTCTGCACCATTCTCTTGAGCCTCTGCGTAACTCTCTTGAGTCTTTGCATCACTCTCTTGAGCCTCTGCATCCCTCTCTTGAGCCTCTGCAACACTCTCTTCAGCCTCTGCATAACTCTCTTAAGCCTCTGCATCACTCTCTTAAGCCTCTGCATCACTCTCTTAAGCCTCTGCATCCCTCTCCTGAACTCCTGCATCCCTCTCATGAGCCTCTGCATCCCTCTCCTGAGCCTTTGCATCACTCTCTTAAGCCTCTGCATCCCTTTCTTGAGCCTCTGCATCACTCTCGTAAGCCTCTGCATCACTCTAATGAGCCTCTGCATAACTCTCTTGAGTCTCTGCATCACTCTCTTGAGCCTCTGCATCCCTCTCTTGAGCCTCTGCAACACTCTCTTCAGCCTCTGCATCCCTTTCTTGAGCCTCTGCATCACTCTCGTAAGCCTCTGCATCACTCTAATGAGCCTCTGCATAACTCTCTTGAGTCCCTGCATCCCTCTATTGAGCCTCTGCATCCCTCTCTTGAGCCCCTGCATTACTCTCTAGAGCCTCTGCATCACTCTCTTTAGCCTCTGCATCACTCTCTTGAGCTTCTGCATCTCTCTCTTAAGCCTCTGCATCACTCTCTTCAGCCTCTGCATCCCTCTCGTAAGCCTCTGCATCACTCTATAAGCCTCTGCATCACTCTCTTAAGCCTCTGCATACCTCTCTTGAGCCACTGCATCACTCTCTTGAGCCTCGGCATCCCTCTCATAAGCCTCTGCATCACTCTCTTGAGCCTCTGCATCACTCTCTTAAGCCTCTGCATATCTCTCTTGAGCCACTGCATCACTCTCTTGAGCCTCTGCATCACTCTCTTGAGCCTCTGCATCACTCTCTTGAGCCTTTGCATCACTTGTGTGAGCCTCTGCATCCCTCTCTTAAGCCTCTGCATCACTCTCTTGAGCCACTGCATCACTTTCTTGAGCCTCTGCATCACTTTCTTGAGCCTCTGCATCACTCTCTTGAGCCTCTTCATCAATCTCTTGACCCTCTGCATCCCTCTCTTAAGCCTCTGCATCACTCTCTTTAGCCTCTGCATCACTCTCTTAAGCCTCTGCATCCCGCAATTGATTATCTGCATCACTCTCGTAAGCCTCTGCATCAGTCTCTTGAGCCTCTGCACTACACTTTTTAGCCTCTGCATCACTCTCTTGAGCCTCTGCATCTCTCTCCTGAGCATCTGCAACACTCTCTTCAGCCTCTGCATCACTCTCTTAAGCCTCTGCATCACTCACTTCGGCCTCTGCATCATTCTCTTAAGCCTCTGCTTACCTCTCTTGATCCTCTGCATCACTCTCTTGAGCCTCTGCATCACTCTCATGATATTCTGCATCACTATCTTGAGCCTCTGCATCACACTCTTGAGCCTCTGCATCACTCTCTTGAGCCTCTGCATTACTCTTTTGAGCCTCTGCATCACTCTCTTAAGCCTCTACATCTCTCTCTTCACCCTCTGCATCACTCTCTTTAGCCTCTGCATCCCTCTCTGGAACCTCAGCATCCCTCTCTTGAGCCTCTGCAGCACTCTCTTGAGCCTCTGCATCATTCTCTTGAGCCTCTGCATCCCTCTCTTGATTCTCTGCATCACTCTCTTGAGCCTCTGCATCCCTCTCGTAAGCCTCTGCATCACTCTCTTGAGCCTCTGCACCCCTCTCTTGAGCTCCTGCATCCCTCTCATGAGCCTCTGCCTCCCTCTCTTGAACTCCCATCGACGCTCTCAGTAATTGGCATATTTTCGGTATAAAATGACGTAATTTCAAACTGCGAATACGTGCAGAGAGCCCAAATTTGGCTCCAAAATATGGCTCAAGCGTCGAATTTGTGATGTTTGGGATATTTTGAAAACTGCAGGGAGGGTTTGGGCAAAGTGTGATCCATCGTTGCTTTCAGTAATTGGCATATTTTCAGTATAAAAATTCTTAATTTCAAACTGCGAATACTTGCAGAGAGTCAGAATTTGGCTCCAAAATAAGGCTCAAGGTTCGAATTTAGGATGTTTGGGATATGCTCTCAGTAATTAATATATTTTCGGTATAAAAAGTCGTAATTTCAAACTGCGAATACGCGAAGAACGCCAGATTTTGGCTCCAAAATATGGCTCAAAGGTCGTATTTGGGATGTTTGGGATATTTTGCAAACTGCCGGGGGGTTTGGGCAAAATGTGACCCATCGCTGCTTTCAGTAATTGGCATATTTTCCAGCATCAATTTTGGGATGTTTGGGATGAAAAGTCGTAATTTCAAACTGCGAATACGTGCAGAGATCCAGAATTTAGCTCCAAAATAATTCCCAAGGTTCGAACTTGGGATGTTTGGGATATTTTGAAAATTGCAGGGAAGGTTTGGGCAAAATGTGATCCATCGCCGCTCTCAGTAATTGGCATATTTTCGGGATAAAAGTTCGTAATTTCAAACTGCGAATGCAGGCAGAGAGCCAGAATTTGGCTCCAAAATATGGCTCAAGCTTCGAATTTGGGATGTTTGCTATATTTTGAAAACTGCAGGGAGGGTTTGGGCAAAATGTGATCCATCGTTGCTCTCGGTAAATGGCATATTTTCGGTATAAAAAGACGTAATTTCAAATTGCGAATACGTGCAGAGAGCCCGAATTTGGCTTAAAAAATGGCGCAGGCGTCGAATTTGGGATATTTGGGATATTTTGAATACTGCAGGGGGGGTGGGTTTCTGGCAATATGTGACATATCGCTGCTCTCAGTTATTGACATATTTTCAGTATAAAATGTCGTAATTTCAAACTGCAAATATGTGCAGAGAGCCAGAATTTGGCTCCAAAATATGGCTCAAGGGTCGAATTTGGAATGCTTGGGATAATTTGAAAACTGCAGAGAGGGTTTCGTCAAAATGCGACCCATCGCTGCTTTCAATAATTGGCATATTTTTGGTATAAAAAGTCGTAATTTCAAACGGCGAATACATGCAGAAAGCCAAATTTGGCTCCAAAATATAGCTCAAGGGTCGAATTTGGGATGTTTGGGATATTTTGAAAACTGCAGGGAGGTCTTGGGCAAAATATAATCCATCGCTACACTCAGTAATTGGCATATTTTCGGTATAAAATTTTATAATTTCAATCTGCTAATACGTGCAGAGAGCATGAATTTGGCTCCAAAATATGGCTCTAGCGTCGAATTTGGGATGTTTGGGATATATTAAAACTGCAGGGAGGGTTTAGGCAAAATGTGATCCATTGCCGCTTTCAGTAATTGTCATGTTTTCGTTATAAAATGTCGTAATTTCAAACAGCGAATACCTGCAGACAGCCAGAATTTGGCTCCAAAATATAGCTCATGGGTCAAATTTGGGATGTTTGTGATATTTTGCAAACTGCCGGGGGGTTTGGGCAAAATGTGACCCATCACTGCTTTCAGTAATTGGCTTATTTTCAAGCGTCAAATTTGGAATGTTTGGGATAAAAAGTCGTAATTTCAAAATGCGAATACGTGCAGAGAGCCAGAATATAGCTCCAAAATAATTCTCAAGGGTCGAATTTGGGATGTTTGGGATATTTTGAAAACTACAGGGGGGATTTTGGGCAAAATGTGACCTATTGATGCTCACAGTAATTGACATATTTTCGGTAAAAAAATATCGTAATTTCAAACTGTGAATATGTGCTGAGAGCCAGAATTTGGCTCCAAAATATTACTCAAGGGTCGAATTTGGGATGCTTGGGATAATTTGAAAACTGCAGAGAGGGTTTGGGCAAAATGTGATCCATCGCTGCTTTCAGTAATTGTCATATTTTCGGTATAAAAGTCGTAATTTCAAACAGGGAATACATGCAGAGAGCCAGAATTTAGCTCCAAAATAATTCTCAAAGTTCGAATTTGGGATGTTTAGGATATTTTGAAAATTGCAGGGAAGGTTTGGGCAAAATGTGATCCATCGCCGCTCTCAGTAATTGGCATAATTTCGGTATAAAAAGTCGTAATTTCAAACTGCTAATACGTGCAAAGAGCCCGAATTTGGCTTCAAAATATGGCTCAAGCGTCGAATTTGGGATGTTTGGGATATTTTGAAAACTGCAGGGGGGGTTTGGGCAAAGTGTGACCTATTGCTGTTCTCAATAATTGACATATTTTCGGTAAAACCTATCGTAATTTCAAACTGCGAATATGTGCAGAGATCCAGAATTTGGCTCCAAAATATGGCTCAAGGGTCGAATTTGGGATTCTTGGCGTAATTTGAAAACTGCAGAGAGGGTTTGGGCAAAATGTGATCCATCGCCGCTTTCAGTAATTGGCATATTTTTGGTATAAAAGTAGTAATTTCAAACTGGGAATACATGCTGAGAGCCAGAATTTGGCTCCAAAATATGGCTCAAGCGTCGAAATTGGGATGTTTGCTATATTTTGAAAACTGCAGGGAGGGTTTGGGCAAAATGTGATCCATCGTCGCTCTCAGTAAATGGCATATTTTCGGTATAAAAAGACGTAATTTCAAACTGCAAATACGTGCAGAGAGCCCGAATTTTACTTCAAAATATATCTCAAGCGTCGAATTTGGGATGTTTGGGGATATTTCGAAAACTGCCGGGGAGGGTGGGGGGGGGGGGGGGGGTTTGGGCAAAATGTGACCTGTCGCTGCTCTCAGTAATTGATATATTTTCGGTATAAAATGTCGAAATTTCATACTGCGAAAATGTGCAGAGAGCCGGAATTTGGCTCCAAAGTATGGCTCAAGGGTCGAATTTGGGGTGTTTGGGATAATTTGAAAACTGCAGAGAGGGTTTCGTCAAAATTCGATCCATCGCTGCTTTCAGCAATTGGCATATTTTCGGTATAAAAAGTCGTAATTTCAAAAAGCGAATACGTGCAGGAGAGCCCGAATTTGGCTCAGAAATATGGCTCAAGCGTCAAATTTGTGATGTTTAGGATATTTCTAAAACTGCAGGGAGGGTTTGGGCAAAATGTGACCCATCGCCGGTCTCAGTAATTGGCATTTTGTCGGTATAAAGAGACGTAATTTCAGACTGCGAATTCGTGCAGAGAGCCCAAATTTGGCTCCAATATATGGCTCAAGCTTCGAATTTAGGATGTTTGAGATATTTTGAAAACTGCAGGGGGGGGGGGTAAAATGTGACCTCTCGCCGCTCGCAGTAATTGACATATCTTCGGTGTATAATTTCGTAATTTCAAACTGCGAATATGTGCAGAGAGCAATAATTTGGCTCCAAAATATGGCTCAAGCGTCGAATTTGGGATGTTTGGGATATTTTGAAAACTGCAGGGAGGGTTTGGGCAAAATGTGGTCCATCGTTGCTTTCAGTAATTGGCATATTTTCAGTATAAAAAGTCGTAATTTTAAACTGCGAATACTTGCAGAGAGTCAGAAATTGGCTCCAAAATAAGGTTCAAGGTTCGAATTTATGATGTTTGGGATATGCTCTCAGTAATTAATATATTTTCGGTATAAAAATTCGTAATATCAAACTGCGAACATGTGCAGAGAGCCAGAATTTGGCAGCATTCCTGCATTAGGAGTTTGCCCCTTATTAATGTAGGGCTAAGTAAGCCTAAAGGGTCAAATGGTTGACTGACATACGAGAGTAATTTTCTCATGGTGAGGGATGAATTATTGGTTTGTACTGACTTGACATTCATCTCGTCAGTACCTGTGTTCCATTCCACGCCCAGAACTTTTAATTGATTAGGCTCCTGATAACCCGGAAATTCTTTCTCGATTATCTGGTTTAATGATTTATTGTTTGAGGCCCATGATTGTAGTGGCATATTGGCTCCTAATAACTCACGGTTAGCCTCATGGTAGATTTCTACCAATTTGGATTTGTCATTTGTTAGTTCGCTGGAAATTATCGACATACGTGTTGTCACTGATCTATGTTTTATAAGGGCTATTTGACTTCCTCAAATGTGTATCTAATGTGGCTTGAAGTAGAAACGGGGAGGAAGTCGCTCCGAATAGCACAGAGGCAACCGGTAGGTTATGACATCACTGTCAGGATCCAGTGGGTCCTTTATCCAGAGAAATTTGGTGTAGTTACGATCCTCTTCTTGCAAGCCTACTCTAAGGAAAGCTTTACTGATATCAGCAGTATAAGCGAAAATACCATTGCGGAATCGTAATAGTACATCATGTAGCTGGTAATACAAACTGGTAATACATGCAGAGAGCCAGAATTTGGCTCCAAAATATGGCTCAAGCGTTGAATTTGGGATGCTTCGGATATTTTGAAAACTGCAGGAAGGGTTTGGGAAATATGTGACCCATCCGCCGCTCTCAGTAATTGGCATTTTTTCGGTAAAAAAAGACGTAATTTCAGACTGCGAATACGCGAAGAAAGCCAGATTTTGGCTCCAAAATATGGCTCAAAGGTCGTATTTTGGATGTTTGGGATATTTTGCAAACTGCCGGGGGGTTTGGGCAAAATGTCACCCATCGCTGCTCTCGGTAATTAACATATTTTCGGTATAAAATGTCGTAATTTCAACCTGCGAATATGTGCAGAGAGCAAGAATTTGGCTCCAAAATATGGCTCAAGGGTCGAATTAGGGATGCTTGGGATATTTTGAAAACTGCAGGGAGGGTTTGGGGAAAATGTGACCCATCGCTGCTCTCAGTAATTGGCATTTTTTCGGTATAAAAAGACGTAATTTCAGACTGCTAATACGTGCATAGAGCCCGAATTTGACTCCAAAATATGGCTCAAGTTTATATTTAAGATGTTTGGGATATTTCGAAATCTGCAGGGGGGGGGGGGAGGGGTTTGGGCAAAATGTGACCTATCGCCGCTCTCAGTAATTGACATATCTTCGGTGTATAAATTCGTAATTTCAAACTGCTAATATGTGCAGGAGAGCCAGAATTTGGCTCCAAAATATGGCTCAAGCGTCGAATTTGGGATGTTTGGGATATTTTGAAAAACTGCACGGACGGCTTTATGCAAAATGTGATCCATCGTCGCACTCAGTAATTGGCATATTTTCGGTATAAAATATCGTAATTTCAAACTGCGAATACGTGCAGAGAGCCAAAATTTAGCTCCAAAATATAGGTCATGGGTCGAATTTGGGATGTTTGGGATATTTTGAAAACTGCAGGGTGGTTTGGGCAAAATGTGACCCATCGTCGCAGTCAGTAATTGGCATATTTTCAGTATGAAAAGTCGTAATTTCAAACTGTGAATACATGCAGAAAGCCAAACGTTGGCTCCAAAATATGGCTCAAGGGTCGAATTTGGGATGCCTGGGATTTTTTGAAAACTGCAGGGAGAGTTTGGGCAAAATGTGATCCATCGCCGCTTTCAGTAATTGTCATGTTTTCGGTATAAAAAGTCGTAATTTCAAACTGCGAATACGTTCAGAGAGCCAGAATTTAGCACCAAAATAATTCTCATGGGTCGAATTTGGGATGTTTGGGATATTTCGAAAACTGCAGGGAAGGTTTGGGAAAAAATGTGATCCATGTCCGCTCTCATTAATTGGCATATTTTCGGTATAAAAAGTCGTAATTTCAAACTGCGAATACGTGCAGAGAGCCAGAATTTGGCTCCAAATTGTAACTCAAGTGTTGAATTTGGGACATTTGGGATATTTTGGAAACTGCAGGGAGGGTTTGGGCAAAATGTGATCCATCGTAGCTTTCAGTAATTGGCATATTTTCAGTATAAAAAGTCGTAATTTCAAAAAGCGAATACGTGCAGAGAGCCCGAATTTGGCTCAAAAATCTGGTTCAAGCGTCGAATTTGTGATGTTTAGGATATTTTGAAAACTGCAGGGAGGGTTTGGGCAAATTGTTATCCATCGCCGCTTTCAGTAATTGGCATATTTTCGGTATGAAAAGTCGTAATTTCAAACTGCGAATACATGCCGAAGAGCCAAACGTTGGCTCCAAAATATGGCTCAAGGGTCGAATTGGGGATGTTTGGGATATTTTAAAAACTGCAGGGATGGCCTGGGCAAAATGTGATCCATCGCCACACTCAGTAATTGGCATATTTTCGGTATAAGATGAAATAATTACAAACTGCGAACACGTGCAGAGACCCCGAATTTGGCTCCAAAATATGGTTCAAGCGTCGAATTAGAGATGTTTGGGATATTTTGAAAACTGCAGGGAGGGTTTGGGCAAAATGTGATCTATCGCCGCTTTCAGTAATTGTCATGTTTTCGGAATAAAAAGTCGTAATTTCAAACTGCGAATACGTTTTGAGAGCCAGAATTTAGCTCCAAAATAATTCTCAAGGGTCGAATTTGGGATGTTTGGGATATTTCGAAAACTGCAGGGAAGGTTTGGGCAAAATGTGATCCATCGCCGTTCTCAGTAATTGACATATTTTCAGTATAAAAAGTCGTTATTTCAAACTGCGAATATGTGCAGAGCCACAATTTGGATCCAACATTTGGCACAAGGGTTGAATTTTGGATGTTTTTGAGGGGGGGGGGGGGTTTGGGCAAAATGTGAACCATCGACGCTCTCAGTAATTGGCATATTTTCGGTATAAAATGACGTAATTTCAAACTGCGAATACGTGCAGAGGGCCCAAATTTGGCTCCAAAATATGGCTCAAGCGTCGAATTTGTGATGTTTGGGATATTTTGAAAACTGCAGGGAGGGTTTGGGCAAAGTGTGATCCATCGTTGCTTTCAGTAATTGGCATATTTTCAGTATAAGAAGTCGTAATTTCAAACTGCGAATACTTGCAGAGAGTCAGAATTTGGCTCCAAAATAAGGCTCAAGGTTCGAATTTAGGATGTTTGGGATATGCTCTCAGTAATTAATATATTTTCGGTATAAAAAGTCGTAATTTCAAACTGCGAATAGGTGCAGAGCGCCAGAATTTGGCTCCAAAATAAGGCTCAAGCGTTAAATTTGTGATGTTTGGGAAAATTTGGAAACTGCAGGGAAAGTTTGGGCAAATTGTGATCCATCGCCGCTTTCAGTAATTGGCATATTTTCGGTACAAAATTCGTAATTTCAAACTGGTAATACATGCAGAGAGCCAGAATTTGGCTCCAAAGTATGGCTCAAGCGTTGAATTTGGGATGCTTCGGATATTTTGAAAACTGCAGGAAGGGTTTGGGAAAAATGTGACCCATCGCCGCTCTCAGTAATTGACATTTTTTCGGTATAAAAAGACGTAATTTCAGACTGCGAATACGTGCAGAGAGCACGAATTTGGCTCCAAAATATGGCTCAAAGGTCGTATTTGGGATGTTTGGGATATTTTGCAAACTGCCGGGGGGTTTGGTCAAAATGTGACCCATCGCTGCTTTCAGTAATTGGAATATTTTCCAGCATCAATTTTGGGATGTTTGGGATGAAAAGTCGTAATTTCAAACTGCGTATACGTGCAGAGAGCCAGAATTTAGCTCCAAAATAATTCTCAAGGTTCGAACTTGGGATGTTTGGGATATTTTGAAAATTGCAAGGAAGGTTTGGGGAAATTGTGATTCCATCGCCGCTCTCAGTAATTGGCATATTTTCGGGATAAAAGTTCGCAATTTCAAACTGCGAATACGTTCAGAGAGCCAGAATTTGGCTCCAAAATATGGCTCAAGCTTCGAATTTGGGATGTTTGCTATATTTTGAAAACTGCAGGGAGGGTTTGGGCAAAATGTGATCCATCGTTGCTCTCGGTAAATGGCATATTTTCGGTATAAAAAGACGTAATTTCAAACTGCGAATACGTGCAGAGAGCCCGAATTTGGCTCCAAATTGTATCTCAAGTGTTGAATTTGGGACATTTGGGATATTTTGGAAACTGCAGGGAGGGTTTGGGCAAAATGTGATCCATCGTAGCTTTCAGTAATTGGCATATTTTCAGTATAAAAAGTCGTAATTTCAAAAAGCGAATACGTGCAGAGAGCCCGAATTTGGCTCAAAAATCTGGTTCAAGCGTCGAATTTGTGATGTTTAGGATATTTTGAAAACTGCAGGGAGGGTTTGGGCAAATTGTTATCCATCGCCGCTTTCAGTAATTGGCATATTTTCGGTATGAAAAGTCGTAATTTCAAACTGCGAATACATGCCGAAAGCCAAACGTTGGCTCCAAAATATGGCTCAAGGGTCGAATTGGGGATGTTTGGGATATTTTAAAAACTGCAGGGATGGCCTGGGCAAAATGTGATCCATCGCCACACTCAGTAATTGGCATATTTTCGGTATAAGATGAAATAATTACAAACTGCGAACACGTGCAGAGACCCCGAATTTGGCTCCAAAATATGGTTCAAGCGTCGAATTAGAGATGTTTGGGGATATTTGAAAACTGCAGGGAGGGGTTTGGGCAAAATGTGATCTATCGCCGCTTTCAGTAATTGTCATGTTTTCGGAATAAAAAGTCGTAATTTCAAACTGCGAATACGTTTTGAGAGCCAGAATTTAGCTCCAAAATAATTCTCAAGGGTCGAATTTGGGATGTTTGGGATATTTCGAAAAACTGCAGGGAAGGTTTGGGCAAAATGTGATCCATCGCCGCTCTCAGTAATTGACATATTTTCAGTATAAAAAAGTCGTTATTTCAAACTGCGAATATGTGCAGAGCCACAATTTGGATCCAACATTTGGCACAAGGGTTGAATTTTGGATGTTTGTGAGGGGGGGGGGGGTTGGGCAAAAATGTGACCCATCGACGCTCTCAGTAATTGGCATATTTTCGGTATAAAATGACGAAATTTCAAACTGCGAATACGTGCAGAGAGCCCAAATTTGGCTCCAAAATATGGCTCAAGCGTCGAATTTGTGATGTTTGGGATATTTTGAAAACTGCAGGGAGGTTTGGGCAAAGTGTGATCCATCGTTGCTTTCAGTAATTGGCATATTTTCAGTATAAGAAGTCGTAATTTCAAACTGCGAATACTTGCAGAGAGTCAGAATTTGGCTCCAAACTAAGGCTCAAGGTTCGAATTTAGGATGTTGGGATATGCTCTCAGTAATTAATATATTTTCGGTATAAAAAGTCGTAATTTCAAACTGCGAATAGGTGCAGAGCGCCAGAATTTGGCTCCAAAATAAGGCTCAAGCGTTAAATTTGTGATGTTTGGGAAAATTTGGAAACTGCAGGGAAAGTTTGGGCAAATTGTGATCCATCGCCGCTTTCAGTAATTGGCATATTTTCGGTACAAAAATTCGTAATTTCAAACTGGTAATACATGCAGAGAGCCAGAATTTGGCTCCAAAATATGGCTCAAGCGTTGAATTTGGGATGCTTCGGATATTTTGAAAACTGCAGGAAGGGTTTGGGAAAAATGTGACCCATCGCCGCTCTCAGTAATTGACATTTTTTCGGTATAAAAAGACGTAATTTCAGACTGCGAATACGTGCAGAGAGCACGAATTTGGCTCCAAAATATGGCTCAAAGGTCGTATTTGGGATGTTTGGGATATTTTGCCAACCTGCCGGGGGGTTTGGGCAAAATGTGACCCATCGCTGCTTTCAGTAATTGGCATATTTTCCAGCATCAATTTTGGGATGTTTGGGATGAAAAGTCGTAATTTCAAACTGCGTATACGTGCAGAGAGCCAGAATTTAGCTCCAAAATAATTCTCAAGGTTCGAACTTGGGATGTTTGGGATATTTTGAAAATTGCAGGGAAGGTTTGGGGCAAATTGGTGATCCATCGCCCGCTCCTCAGTAATTGGCATATTTTCGGGATAAAAGTTCGTAATTTCAAACTGCGAATACAGGCAGAGAGCCAGAATTTGGCTCCAAAATATGGCTCAAGCTTCGAATTTGCGATGTTTGCTATATTTTGAAAACTGTAGGGAGGGTTTGGGCAAAATGTGATCCATCGTTGCTCTCGGTAAATGGCATATTTTCGGTATAAAAAGACGTAATTTCAAACTGCGAATACGTGCAGAGAGCCCGAATTTGGCTTAAAAAATGGCGCAGGCGTCGAATTTGGGATATTTGGGATATTTTGAAAACTGCAGGGGGGGTGGGTTTCTGGCATAGTGTGACATATCGCTGCTCTCAGTTATTGACCATATTTTAGTATAAAATGTCGTAATTTCAAACTGCGAATATGTGCAGAGAGCCAGAATTTGGCTCCAAAAATTGGCTCAAAGGGTCGAATTTGGAATGCTTGGGATAATTTGAAAACTGCAGAGAGGGTTTCGTCAAAATGCGACCCATCGCTGATTTCAATAATTGGCATATTTTTGGTATAAAAAGTCGTAATTTCAAACGGCGGAATACATGAAGAAAGCCAATTTGGCTCCAAAATATAGCTCAAGGGTCGAATTTGGGATGTTTGGGATATTTTGAAAACTGCAGGGAGGGCTTGGACGAAATGTAATCCATCGCTACACTCAGTAATTGGCATATTTTCGGTATAAAATTTTATAATTTCAATCTGCTAATACGTGCAGAGAGCATGAATTTGGCTCCAAAATATGGCTCTAGCGTCGAATTTGGGATGTTTGGGGTATATTAAAACTGCAGGGAGGGTTTAGGCAAATGTGATCCATTGCCGCTTTCAGTAATTGTCATGTTTTCGGAATAAAAAGCCGTAATTTCAAACTGCGAATACGTTTTGAGAGCCAGAATTTAGCTCCAAAATAATTCTCAAGGGTCGAATTTGGGATGTTTGGGATATTTCGAAAACTGCAGGGAAGGTTTGGGCAAAATGTGATCCATCGCCGCTCTCAGTAATTGACATATTTTCAGTATAAAAAGTCGTTATTTCAAACTGCGAATATGTGCAGAGCCACAATTTGGATCCAACATTTGGCACAAGGGTTGAATTTTGGATGTTTGTGAGGGGGGGGGGGGTTGGGCAAAATGTGACCCATCGACGCTCTCAGTAATTGGCATATTTTCGGTATAAAATGACGAAATTTCAAACTGCGAATACGTGCAGAGAGCCCAAATTTGGCTCCAAAATATGGCTCAAGCGTCGAATTTGTGATGTTTGGGATATTTTGAAAACTGCAGGGAGGGTTTGGGCAAAGTGTGATCCATCGTTGCTTTCAGTAATTGGCATATTTTCAGTATAAGAAGTCGTAATTTCAAACTGCGAATACTTGCAGAGAGTCAGAATTTGGCTCCAAAATAAGGCTCAAGGTTCGAATTTAGGATGTTTGGGATATGCTCTCAGTAATTAATATATTTTCGGTATAAAAAGTCGTAATTTCAAACTGCGAATAGGTGCAGAGCGCCAGAATTTGGCTCCAAAATAAGGCTCAAGCGTTAAATTTGTGATGTTTGGGAAAATTTGGAAACTGCAGGGAAAGTTTGGGCAAATTGTGATCCATCGCCGCTTTCAGTAATTGGCATATTTTCGGTACAAAATTCGTAATTTCAAACTGGTAATACATGCAGAGAGCCAGAATTTGGCTCCAAAATATGGCTCAAGCGTTGAATTTGGGATGCTTCGGATATTTGAAAACTGCAGGAAGGGTTTGGGAAAAATGTGACCCATCGCCGCTCTCAGTAATTGACATTTTTTCGGTATAAAAAGACGTAATTTCAGACTGCGAATACGTGCAGAGAGCACGAATTTGGCTCCAAAATATGGCTCAAAGGTCGTATTTGGGATGTTTGGGATATTTTGCAAACTGCCGGGGGTTTGGGCAAAATGTGACCCATCGCTGCTTTCAGTAATTGGCATATTTTCCAGCATCAATTTTGGGATGTTTGGGATGAAAAGTCGTAATTTCAAACTGCGTATACGTGCAGAGAGCCAGAATTTAGCTCCAAAATAATTCTCAAGGTTCGAACTTGGGATGTTTGGGATATTTTGAAAATTGCAGGGAAGGTTTGGGCAAATTGTGATCCATCGCCGCTCTCAGTAATTGGCATATTTTCGGGATAAAAGTTCGTAATTTCAAACTGCGAATACAGGCAGAGAGCCAGAATTTGGCTCCAAAATATGGCTCAAGCTTCGAATTTGGGATGTTTGCTATATTTTGAAAACTGCAGGGAGGGTTTGGGCAAAATGTGATCCATCGTTGCTCTCGGTAAATGGCATATTTTCGGTATAAAAAGACGTAATTTCAAACTGCGAATACGTGCAGAGAGCCCGAATTTGGCTTAAAAATGGCGCAGGCGTCGAATTTGGGATATTTGGGATATTTTGAAAACTGCAGGGGGGGTGGGTTTCTGGCAATATGTGACATATCGCTGCTCTCAGTTATTGACATATTTTCAGTATAAAATGTCGTAATTTCAAACTGCGAATATGTGCAGAGAGCCAGAATTTGGCTCCAAAATATGGCTCAAGGGTCGAATTTGGAATGCTTGGGATAATTTGAAAACTGCAGAGAGGGTTTCGTCAAAATGCGACCCATCGCTGATTTCAATAATTGGCATATTTTTGGTATAAAAAGTCGTAATTTCAAACGGCGAATACATGCAGAAAGCCAAATTTGGCTCCAAAATATAGCTCAAGGGTCGAATTTGGGATGTTGGGATATTTTGAAAACTGCAGGGAGGGCTTGGGCAAAATGTAATCCATCGCTACACTCAGTAATTGGCATATTTTCGGTATAAAATTTTATAATTTCAATCTGCTAATACGTGCAGAGAGCATGAATTTGGCTCCAAAATATGGCTCTAGCGTCGAATTTGGGATGTTTGGGGTATATTAAAACTGCAGGGAGGGTTTAGGCAAAATGTGATCCATTGCCGCTTTCAGTAATTGTCATGTTTTCGTTATAAAATGTCGTAATTTCAAACAG